>NC_084598.1:45695490-45757990 GCF_033807715.1 Cololabis saira | reverse complement strand
GTAGACGCAGGATACAAGTGTTAGGACTATCACATTCAATCTGATCAATGGAACTGAGTGATCATCTTCATTCCTTCAGTTAGATACTTTATGACAAGTGTTCACTTCTCTAAATACAAGTCTGGGGCCCTGAGCTACATGTGGTTTAGGGATTACTCCCAATAATCCTGATTATTGATCCTTCACCACTATAAACCTATTTCATGTTCGTCCCTATTATTACAAATACACTTGTAAAACTATAACTTTTTGTTGTAGTTAGATTGTAATCCACAGGGATTAAGATCATGGAAGCTACAACGGATTAACAAACTTTCATTAATATTGATCAGAGTCAACTACTGCCCCTACTGGCCACATAGAGAAGCAACAGGTCAAAGGTCAAAGGTCAAAGGTCACAGTTGCAGCAGAGTTGTTTCCATCATCCTATCATCAGTCTGCAGGTTTTTACCATCTATGGTTTTTAATCTGAAATTGGAGTAAATTCAGCTACAAGAGCGGCCTTTTTTCTTTTTTAATTATTATTCTAACCCATTTTTCTTATTCTTTGTAGGGGACGAGGGGATGGGAGGGAGAACGGGGAGAAAAAGTTTGCTTTGTTGCCTGTAACAGTGACTGATGTTTGACTTGTTGGAAACTGCAAACAAAAATCTAATAAATACATAAAAAAATAAAAATAAAAACAAGAGCGGCCTGGGGTTAATTTACATTAATATTTAAAGAGATATAGTACTAAGGGTGATACTGAGTGTCATCTACAGTGTAGGCCGTCTAAAAGAAACTAAATAATCAAATACATCATTTATAAACCATTTACTGTAAACACCTTATCTAATTTTTATTTTATTTTTTATTTTTTACTCTTGGGGGCCCCCTAGTGGTCACGGGGGCCTAAGCAGCCGCTTAGTTCGCTTATGCCTTGGCCGGATCTGAATTAACCCACTCCTTTTGTCTCATAAAGCTGCAACACACATTTGTATTTAGAAAGGGAAGACGTTCCTTACATCACCTCGGCCACAGCTTTAATATTTAACATCTCCCAGAATAGAAAACACTAATACTGAACCTTCAACAGTAATGATCAGGGCTGGGGATCCATTCAAATGTCAAGAATCAATTTGATTACGATTCTTAAGATTCAGAATTAATTATCAGGATTTGATTCGATTCGATGCGATATTTATTGGGTTAGTGTTATTAAAAATTTTATATAAAAAACTTAATTCATTAAGTCCAAGAAAAACAAAATGTTTATGTACATTTTCAAGCCTTTCACGAGTTTTAAAAAGCAGTGCTTTGTTAACGCTGCAGCTGCTCCAACGCCATGTTCATTGTTTGATTCACACCACAATCATGTGTGAATTAAATGACTATTGGGATTAAAGTTCACCGGGCGAAAGTGTAAAAATGAAGAAAACAAATCGATCTACAGACATACGAATCGATTTTTAGGAAGTAATATGAGAATCGATTAAGAATCGGAAAAACGATCTTTTCAAAACAGGCCTAGTCCTGAATCTTCAGATAGTCTTTTATTTTTGTGTAATTAGGAAACTACAATACTACGGTGGCCGAGACCCGCCATTGCTGCAAATAAATAAACGCTGCAAACAGAAACGCCGCTGGAAATATAAATAAAAAACAACGCAAATAAAAAGCCACACAGAAGTGAATTACCGGGGACTATTTTTGCTGATGCACCGGCGTTGCACATTAAAAATGACACGTAGCGACGTTGAACACTAACCATTTCACTTATTTTCTCATTCGTTGTTCTTCTTATTCCTCGCTCTTCTTATTTGTTCCTTTTCACTAACGTCCTCTTCATCTTCTTCTTCTCCTCTCACGTAAAAAACACCGGTGCATCGGCAGAAATAGTCCCCGGTAATTCACTTCCGTTGTGGCTTTTTTATTTGCAGTGTTTTTATTTTATTTGCAGCGGGGTTTCTTTATATTTGCAGCGTTTCTTTTATTTGCAGCGGCGTTTCTTTATATTTGCAGCGTTTCTTTTATTTGCAGCGTTTCTTTTATTTGCAGCGGGGTTTCTTTATATTTGCAGCGTTTATTTTATTTGCAGCGTTTATTTTATTTGCAGCGGCGTTTCTTTATATTTGCAGCGTTTATTTTATTTGCAGCGTTTATTTTATTTGCAGCGGCGTTTCTTTATATTTGCAGCGTTTATTTTATTTGCAGCTGGGTTTCTTTATATTTGCAGCGTTTATTTTATTTGCAGCGGCGTTTCTTTATATTTGCAGCGTTTATTTTATTTGCAGCAGCGTTTCTTTATATTTGTAGCATTTCTTTAATTTTCAGCAATGGTGGGTCTCGGCCACCGTACAATAGTCTAAAAGTCTTGGGTAAACAGGGTTAGGGGACTGAACGAGACCAGACCTGAACCCCTCGCCCCCTCGCCCCGTCCTCGCTGGGTTAACAGCTCTGGTCCTGCATACCAACATCTCTGTCCTCCACCTTGTTCCTGCTCAGGTGCGGAGGCAGCACATGGACCGCTGCACCAACTTCCTGGTGGAGGAGCTGGGGGTGGTGGACCGAGCCCAGGCCGGAGACCGGATCTTCTTCGTCTCCGCTAAGGAAGTCCTGCAGGCCCGGGTGCAGCGGGCGCAGGGCATGCCGGAAGCAGGTGGGTCGGGGTTAGAGGTCAGGGTTAGAGGTCAGGGTTAGGTCCCTGTCCTGGCAGGTGTGCAGCAACAGCTGCCTCCCAGAGCCGTCATGGCCGTCAGCAGCAGCTTTGCTGCTCACCAGTCATGAAAGCATGTCCCAACTGTGTGGAGTTATTCACAAGTTAACCCTCAGAGAAGATCAGTAATTTAAATTAGAGATGCACCCATCAGGATCTTGAGGGCCGATCACCAAAACTAGTATCTGCCGATCACCGATCAGCGTGAAATCCATAAATTCTTCAATATTGTCGTCTCATGTTCAACACTGACATTGTATTATGAGGTATAAAAATTAGGAGATGAGAAAGTGTCATGAATGACTTATTGCAATGTTTTATTGCAGGCTTACGACTTGGACTCAGTTTACAAAGAATAAGTGTAGTTTACTAGCTTAAAGGGAGTTATTATGGATCTAATCCCTATCTTAAACAGGCCTTGAATGTCTTAAAAACAAGGTTTTGATTGTTTTTGCTAAATAAATTAGAAATTCAGCCTCTGAGCCATGTCTTTATCTTCTTATTCTCTAACCTCATTATCTATGCAGGATTCTGAGTGGGCGGGGCTATGATAATGAGGTCTGTGCTGATTGGCTGCCTGAATGACGCGATACACCGCTACGAAAAAATGGAGGAAGCTCCGGCCGGCGGAGTTAGTTGTTAGTGGTTTCACCAGGGCTTGAAATTAGCAGTCGCCACTCGCCATTTGCGACCTAGATTTTGCTGTGGCGAGACATATTTTTGGCTGTCTCGCCACTTGGCGACCTAGAAAAATTATACCACTCCAATCCAGAGGGTGGCGGTAATGCTCATTTTCGTTGGTTGCGAAGCGCCGCTAACGGGTCAGAAGAAGAAAAGTAAACGAGGGAACATAACATAACCGGTAAAATATGCCGAAGTCCGGTATTTTATAATCTCTCCGGTCAAAATGTCCGGTGAAAATACTCACTGGGGCTGCGGGACTCCGCGGGAGTACCGCGGAGGGACACGCCGAGCCCCGGTGCCGGGAGCCGGGAGGAAGCGGAGCTGCGGCGCCGACATCCACGTGTGCGTTGATTTATGGTTCCGCGTCGCACCGACGCAGAGCCTACGGCGTAAGATACGCGTCGCCGCGTATCTTACGCCGTAGGTTACGCGCAAGCTTCTGCAATATTTATTTATTTATTTTTTGAAGTTACGCTCGCGAGTCAATTGACGGGACTTATTTTATTTTAAAAACCCTGTTTTTCAATAAAAATACTATTACATGACTTGCATTGATATCGTACTACTGCATATGATTTATTTTTAACCTCAATAAATTCATATAGCCTATCACAAATGTGTGTGAGGTGAGGAGGGAGGAGGAGGAGGAGGAGGAGGAGGGGGCAAATAGTTTGTATATTTGAATCTAATGTACTTCATGCGTCTTCTTACTGCTGCATAGGGATTTATACTGTTCTTCCAGAATAGTTGAAAGGTCCTTTTACACAGCACATTTGATTGAGAAGAACGGGATGACTGTTATATGGTACTACTATGACTGCTATATAAGTAATGATGACGAAATACTCTAGTGAAGCAACTTTTTGGTTTTGGCGAGTAAAAAATCTGTTTGGCGAGTACATTTTTTGACCTACTAGCCACTTGGCTAGTAGGTCAAAAAGTTAATTTCAAGCCCTGGGTTTCACGCATCGCTCCGTCGTTCCGTAACTTTGAGGAGCAGAATCTTATTGGCTCGTAGATCCACATCACACTGGACGATCATCTGGGCGGCTGTACAGACACTGCAGAATTTAGTTGCTTTCCTCCTTCTCTGAGTTGCTGAGGGGAGACCACTTTATGTATGTTAAAGACAGAAAAAACACTTTATAAATGTTAAAGACAGAAAAAACCTGGTTTTCATAATAGGTCCCCTTTAATCTTTCCTGTGGTAATAATTATGTCCAACATGAACCAACACAGAAACAGCAGACATGTCACTCTCTAAAAGTTGATACATGTTGTTAACTATAAACCTTAGTTTTCCTGTGGAAAGAGGAATTAAATCTTAAAATAAAAATCAATTATGAATTATTACGTTTTGTGAAAGCTTTAGCGATAGCATCCGCCCCATGTGAGGAAACTCTTCACACTAGAACTCTAAATCAGGGGTTCTTAACCTTTCTGACCTTGGGGCCCAATTTTTTCAGTACAGAGTGGCCCGGGGCCCGTTAAATATTAACACTGGGGTATTCAACTTTAAGAGGTCCATTTAGAGAAAGTTTACTCAAGCGAAGTCCAGAACATCATAATAAATATATATATATATATATATATATATATATATATATATATATATATATATATATATATATATATATATATATATATATATTCAAGTAGCCTCATAGTTGTATCAACATCTGCATCTGACTGTTATATTAAAAAAGTACATATTTGCCCATTAACATGTGTAACTTCAATTACACATATTTCTTTCTCTTAAAAATAAAATAGATTTTATTTTATTTTTCAAATGCTATCTTATTTTATTTCTTTACCAGCAGTTTGATTTTCCCCTTTTCTTTGTTAATTGTCTCAACACATTTTTATAATAAATGAATATAAACACATCTTAACAATTGAACAGTTTTGCAGTTTTTATTTCTTCCCCTTAATCTTATGCCCCCACTTTCTGTCGTTCAGTGAGAGAACTGAGCTCTAATTTCTCCTGCCAGGACTTTAAATCTGGGCTGGATGGTGTCAGAATCTCATGCACATGTGAAGGTGCTCATTGATGAGCCTGAGCGGCACCGACCTCCCCGGCCGCGGGGACCCGTCGGGATAAATGAAATGAAATGAAATGAAATGAAATGCCGCGCTCGCTCGCTCTGGGCGCAGACCCAAGTAATCGATCCCTGATCCTGGCGGATCTAAACGTACTCTGTGCAAAATGAAGGATTTTCTCTATAAATACACACCATTTCTCTTACTATTACACGTACAGCTAGCTGAGGGTCTTCTTCTCCTCATTTGGTCGGGAGTTGCTATGCAGTCCCGCGGCCCTCGCGGCCCACACGTACAAAACTGATTTCTTTTCGCGGCCCTCTAGATGGCGCTCGCGGCCCAAGTGTGGGCCGCGGCCCTATGGTTAAGAATCACTGCTCTAAATGACTCGTGAAGCGACTGACACGACTGTCGTCCTGCGTGAGGGTTTGGATGTAAATATTCTGGTAAAACTCGGGATGAAATATTTACGACTCAGCAGCGCATACCGGGATCCGAGCAGCTAATAACACGTTTAAACCCGACGTCTGCTACAACGATAAACAGCTGATGATCAAAGCTTATGAATCCATTACCTTACGATGTAGTTCTTTATTGTTCTTGCTGTCGTTTATAGGTCTCTGTTACAGCTGAGTTAGCGGCGTTGCTCCTGTTCTGTCTCTGTCTTAGCGGCAGCCGACTTTGAAAACTCAATATCCTCCTTCATGTGAGAAACTTTCAAATGTCTTATCAGCTTCGTTGTGTTGAAATTAGGGTTGAAATTGTCTCTAAGCAGTGTCTACTTACTCTTTATTATAGTTTAATTTATCTTCACCTTTCATATTGCAATATTGTTTGGGGCAGTACATTTACAACTACTCTCCATAAAATCTTAATTCTCCAGAACCGTTTTGTAAGACTTGCATCTGGATCTGTCTGCGATGCTACTGCTGCTCCTTTATTTAAAAATCTACAGATTTTTACTATTTATGACATCAACAGTTACCAAATATGCATTTTTCTTTACAAAATATTTTTCTCAGAAGGAAATGTTCCTGAGCACTTTAGGTCTTACTTTGCCACTAACTCTCAAATTCATTCTTACTCAACTCGGCAGGCCCTAGCCCTACATCCGCCTAAATGTCTGGAATCAAGAAGACCATTTTTGTTTAGATTTAGAGGAGTCAAAGTCTGGAATAGTTGGTACCAGATTGCAAAAAATTGTAGGTCCCTATCCACTTTCAAAAGTCGCTCAAGAGAGCATTTAATTCAACAGTGTAGTCAAGAAAGCTCTTAATGTTCTTTTGCACTTTATATTCTGTGTTGCCATTTGTTCAGCTTAATACTCATATTTTCATGATCATGTGTACAGTAATTTTCTTTTTTTTTATCTCTTTTTTTTAATTATTTTTTTTTATTTTATTTTCATTCATGTTTTACATGCAATTTTTTATGATTTATTTTTATTTTTATGATTTTTGTATCCTTATAAGTATTTTGTTAAATGTTATTAGGTGGGGGCTCCTCATAAGCCTACTGGCTCGCTCGCTCCTCCCTGCACAGTTTCTTTTAACTGAACTTACTTGTGTTATGTTATTTTTTTTTATGTTATGTGCTAAATAAACTAAACTAAACTAAACTAGAAATTATTTTGTAACTTTCCTCCTCGGGTATTTCCTTTGGACACACTTTGCAAACGGCAAATTTGTTGTCCTTTTCGGACGTTGTAAAACTCCCACACTGGCGAGGTCGACGCCCCCTCTAGAGAGGCCACGCCCCCTCTAGAGGCCACGCCCCCTCTAGAGACCACGCCCCCTCTACAGAGGCCACGCCCCCTCTACAGAGGTCGACGCCCCCTCTAGAGAGGCCACGCCCCCTCTACAGAGGTCGACGCCCCCTCTAGAGATGCCACGCCCCCTTTAGAGAGGCCACGCCCCCTCAGGACACCCAGGTCTGAGGTGTGGGAACCTGGCGGCGGTTTGTTGTTGTAAACGTCATCAGATCGGCTTTAAACTATTATTTTGAGAACGCTGATCAAAATCAATAGGGGATTTTCGGCCGATACCGATCTGTTACCGATCGATCGGTGCATCTCTAATTTAGATGTTCTGGTAAATGGTTCCTAGAACCTGGACCTGCAGAGTTCTTGCTTACCCAAACATGGAGGTGATGGTGGAACCCCGGTTTCATGTGTTCATGACCAACCCCGGTTTCTGTGTTCCTGCAGGGGGAGCTCTGGCCGAGGGGTTCCAGGCCCGGATGTTTGAGTTCCAGAACTTTGAGAGGAGGTTTGAGGTGAAACCAGTCCCTGTAACCCTGTTCCCGTCTTCCCGGGTCGCTGGTTGAGGCTAAAGCGGCTCGTCTGTGTGTCGTGTGCAGGAATGCATCTCCCAGTCGGCCGTCAAGACCAAGTTTGAGACTCACACCGTCCGGGCCAAGCAGATCTCGGAGGCGCTGCGTCGCATCATGGACTCGGTGCACATCGCCGCCCAGGAGCAGAGGTGGGTGTCGTTTCACCACAACTGAACTGGAAACCGGATGGAACCGGGACTAGTGGCCCTTTTTACACTAGTACCTACTCGTCTCGCCTCCACTCGCTTTGTCTTCGTTTGTTTTTCAACACCCAGATGAGAAATAGGTGGGTTTGGAGAAGCTGCTGTGACGTATTTGATTGTGTTTCTAAACGGAGAAGACAACAACACTAAAGATGGAGAACCTGGAGGAGATGATAGATAAAGATGGAGGAGATGATAGATAAAGATGGAGGAGATGATAGATAAAGATGGAGGAGATGATAGATAAAGATGGAGGAGATGATAGATAAAGATGGAGGAGATGATAGATAAAGATGTAGAACCTGGAGGAGATGATAGATAAAGATGGAGGAGATGATAGATAAAGATGGAGAACCTGGAGGAGATGATAGATAAAGATGGAGGAGATGATAGATAAAGATGGAGAACCTGGAGGAGATGATAGATAAAGATGGAGGAGATGATAGATAAAGATGGAGGAGATGATAGATAAAGATGTAGAACCTGGAGGAGATGATAGATAAAGATGTAGAACCTGGAGGAGATGATAGATAAAGATGGAGAACCTGGAGGCAGCGCCGTCGTATCGGGGGGAAAGATGGTGACAATTATAAGGGCCCACACATGGCCCTCCCAGTAACCTATGAAAAAATTATTATGCATACATAATACACAATATATACTCATACTAATGAATCCATATTCAAACAGAGCCACCAGTCACACAATATTCTCTAATTTAAATCACTTTGATAATTCCCTTTGCCCCTTCTCTTCTTAAAAATGGTTTGGTCCACCCAGCTCTGTGCGAGTGAGCAGCGCAGCGCTAACGTGAGACTGGAGTAGACGTGTAGACAGCTGGATGGTGGAAAGCTATCATCATGCCCCCAAAAAGCACAAATCCGGGCACCAGAAAATGTTAGAAAAGGAGGCCCGAAATAAGAGCAGCAGGGCAGGGGCCCAGGACATAAAACTGTTCTTCAGTTTATGTGTTTGTTTGCATGCTCAGTTGAAAAGACGAAAAGAAAACTGGCAAATGCGCGAGCCTGATTTATGGTTCCGCGTTAAATCGACGGCGTAGGGTACGCGGCGACGCGCACTGTACGTTCGCGTCCCCGCGTATCCTACGCCGTAAGTGCTGCGTTGGTGCAACGCGGAACCATAAATCAGCTATTGTCCATCACTCATGCTTCCAGCAGTTTCCTGCAGCAGCTCTCTGCTGCTCCGTTAACAAAATAACAATGATATTCAGAAGTGGTTCAAGCACAACGACGCAAGCAAGTTTACAGGACTGTCTCAGAAAATTAGAATATTGTGATAAAGTCCTTTATTTTCTGTAATGCAATTAAACAAACAAAAATACATTCTGGATTCATTACAAATCAACTTAAATATTGCAAGCCTTTTATTGTTTAAATATTGCTGATTATGGTTTACAGTTTAAGATTAAGATTCCCAGAATATTCAAATTGTTTTAGATAGGACATTTGAGTTTTCTTAAACTGTAATTCATGATCAGCAATATTAAAATAATAAAAGGCTTGCAATATTTCAGTTGATTTGTAATGAATCCAGAATGTATGACATTTTTTGCATTACAGAAAATAAAGTACTTTATCACAATATTCAAATTTTCTGAGACAGTCCTTTATATTTATGGTTATATTTATTTTTGTTGCTATGTTTTATTTTCTGTTGCTAGATTGTCTGATGGGTGAGGTAGTCCAGACTAAATGTAGCATTTTCTTTGTTCTGCAGCAATATATGCTGCAGAAATGCACTTGAAAGACACTTTAAATATTCTTGTTTGACTGGTATCATTCCACTTGAAATGACTGTCATGTTTAGTGATGGTTTTGAGCTGTATAGATAAAATTAGTTTGAATTTCTATGTTTTATTTTCAGGGTAAGAAACAACTGTTGCTAGATTGTCTGATGGGTGAGGTAGCCCAGACTAAATGTAGCATTTTCTTTGTTCTGCAGCAATATTGCTGCAATAAAGCATTTGAAATACACTTTAAATATTCTTGTTTTGCTAGTATCATTCCGCTTGAAATGAAAATGCATAATTTAGTGTTGAATAAGGTGCCAGGCATGTGCACCCCCTCTGATCTGAGATGCAACCCTGTCATCATTTTCTACAACCGGCCCTGGTTGAAACTATTATCTTACCTTGATGAGCCGCAGCTGCAGCTACTAGCTCATCCGGCTGGGCTACACTCAGGACTGGACCAGTCAGGAATCAAACAAAGTGGCTAACTGAACATTACTAATAACTACAGTGACTGTCTCTGTCTGCAGTGGATTGTATTATGATGCATTCAAGCCTAATCAGTAATTATGAGCATCAAACGAACGTCCGTTACGTTATCATGATGTGTTCAATGTGGTCTTGTAAAGATGTGTTAGTGCGACATTTGAGTAGGCAAAAACAACAAAACAAGTTTTGTTAGATTTGTTGTTGTTACAGCAATTAAAAAAAAGGGGCCCACGGCAATATTCTTTAAGGGGGCCCAGAATTCCTAGCAACTGCCCTGTCTGGAGGAGATGATAGATAAAGATGGAGAACCTGGAGGAGATGATGTACAGGATTGTCTCAGAAAATTAGAATATTGTGATAAAGTTCTTTATTTTCTGTAATGCAATTTCAAAAAAAAATATTGCAAGCCTTTTATTATTTTTATATTGATGATCATGGCTTACAGCTTAAGATTAAGATTCCCAGAATATTCTAATTTTTGGAGATAAGATATTTGAGTTTTCTTAAGCTGTAAGCCATGATCAGCAATATTAAAATAATAAAAAGCTTGCAATATTTCAGTTCATTTGTAATGAATCCAGAATGTATGACATTTTTGTTTTTTTAATTGCATTACAGAAAATAAAGAACTTTATCACAATATTCTAATTGTCCTGTATGTGCTGCTGGTCTGTGGCTTGTGTTCAATATCAAGTTAAAAATAAGAGAGAGAAGCTTTTTAATGTTTCTATTTTGTCTCAACTGCTGAAAAGTGCGTTGGTATCTGAGCAGCTATGAAGAGACAGATCCTGGTAGATCTGGTGGTTCCTTATCTCCTCTAGATCTTTTTAATTCTCTCCTGGTAGATCTGGTGGTTCCTTATCTCCTCTAGATCTTTTTAATTCTCTCCTGGTAGATCTGGTGGTTCCTTATCTCCTCTAGATCTTTTTAATTCTCTCCTAGATCTGGTGGTTCCTTATCTCCTCTAGATCTTTCTAATTCTCTCCTCAGCACCAGGTTTATGAACATCTCAGAGTTGGATCACCAAACACACTTTGCTGCCATTGCCTGTTGAATAAAACGAGGAAGCCGCGAGTCGCTCTTTCTCTGATTTCCTCCTCCTGACTCAGACGTCTGACTCCAACCCCCCGACCAATCGGTGGGGGGTTGGAGTGATGACATCAGATCCAGGGCCGGCTCAGCTGCTTAGAACCTCGGCAGAGTAGATCCTAGGGCTGTGCAAACAAGGGAACCTCACGATTCGATTAGGTTTCGATTATTGGAGCTTTGATTCTTCGATTCTTCGATAACGATTGTCGATTCGATTATTGGTGCCACGATTCTTGGATTATTGTGATTTTTAATGCTTTTTTCCATACAAGATTGATTTTGTCTTCATCTGTGGCTACATTTGTAAATAAATATCCAATCAATGAACTCAGTTCCTCTAACAACACTCATTAAGTAAATAACAAGGTTTTTTGAACATTTGTATTTTTCAAAGACACAAAATAATGTATTTTAATGACTATGTAAACATTTGCTCTTTGACTTCCTTAACTTTGACCAGGGAAAGCTGCACTTGCATGAGAGCGCCCTCTATTGGTGGAAACACTGAAAACGGTCACGCCCTGGATTTAATGAGTTCATTAATTCAAGTAAACTAGATATGTACTTAGTGTAAACATATCTGACATATTTACAGTGAACAATAAGAAATGTGCATTCTTGAAAATGAAATGATTCAGCAGCTTATTCAGTCTGGAATCTGGATAGGATAACTTAAAAAAAAAAAAAAAAATTAATTAATTAATCGATTCCAAATCGTCAGGTGACGCATCGCGATGCATCGACACATCGATGCATTGCACCCACCTCTAGTAGATACAGAAAAAGTATCAACTCGCCTACACGCCTCCACCCTTAGTGTAAAAGTGCAAAACGTTGAGTCGTGCTGAGTAGGTACTGGTGGAGAAGCTCCATAGGCCTTGGGCTGGTTCTGGTTCTGGGGCTGGTTCTGGTTCTGGTTCTGGTTCTGGTTCTGGTTCTGGTGCTGGTTTCATCTGGTTCTGGTTCTGGTTCTGGTTCTGGTTCCTGGTTCTGGTTCTGGTTCTGGTTCTGGTTCCTGGTTCTGGTTCTGGTTCTGGTTCTGGTTCTGGTTCTGGTTTCATCTGGTTCTGGTTCTGGTTCTGGTTCTGGTTCCTGGTTCTGGTTCTGGTTCTGGTTCTGGTTCTGGTTCTGGTTCTGGTTTCATCTGGTTCTGGTTCCTGGTTCTGGTTCTGGTTCTGGGTCTGGTTCTGGTTCTGGTTCTGGTTCTGGTTCTGGTTCTGGTTCTGGTTCTGGTTCTGGTTTCATCTGGTTCTGGTTCCTGGTTCTGGTTCTGGTTCTGGGTCTGGTTCTGGTTCTGGTTCTGGTTCTGGGTCTGGTTCTGGTTCTGGTTCTGGTTCTGGTTCTGGTTCTGGTTCTGGTTCTGGTTCTGGTTCTGGGGCTGGTTCTGGTTCTGGTTCTGGTTTCATCTGGTTCTGGTTCTGGTTCTGGTTCTGGTTCTGGTTCTGGTTTCATCTGGTTCTGGTTCTGGTTCTGGTTCTGGTTCTGGTTCTGGTTCCTGGTTCTGGTTCTGGTTCTGGTTCCTGGTTCTGGTTCTGGTTCTGGTTTCATCTGGTTCTGGTTCTGGTTCTGGTTCTGGTTCTGGTTCTGGTTCTGGGTCTGGTTTCATCTGGTTCTGGTGCTGGTTCTGGTTCTGGTTCTGGTTCTGGTTCTGGTTCTGGTTCTGGTTCTGGTTCTGGTTCTGGTTCTGGTTTCATCTGGTTCTGGTTCTGGTTCTGGTTCTGGTTCTGGTTCCTGGTTCTGGTTCTGGTTCTGGTTCTGGGTCTGGTTCTGGTTCTGGTTCTGGTTCCTGGTTCTGGTTCTGGTTCTGGTTCTGGGTCTGGTTCTGGTTCTGGTTCTGGTTCTGGTTCTGGTTTCTGGTTCTGGTTCTGGTTCTGGTTCTGGTTCTGGTTTCATCTGGTTTCTGGTTCTGGTTCTGGTTCTGGTTCTGGTTCTGGTTCTGGTTTCTGGTTCTGGTTCTGGTTCTGGTTCTGGTTCTGGGTCTGGGGCTGGTTCTGGTTCTGGTTCTGGTTCTGGTTCTGGTTCTGGTTTCTGGGTCTGGTTCTGGTTCTGGTTCTGGTTTCTGGGTCTGGTTCTGGTTCTGGTTCTGGTTCTGATTCTGATTCTGGTTCTGGTTCTGGTTTCATCTGGTTCTGGTTCTGGTTTCTGGGTCTGGTTCTGGTTTCTGGGTCTGGTTCTGGTTCTGGTTCTGGTTCTGGTTTCATCTGGTTCTGGTTCTGGTTCTGGTTCTGGTTCTGATTCTGGTTCTGGTTCTGGTTCTGGTTCTGGTTCTGGTTTCTGGGTCTGGTTCTGGTTCTGGTTTCATCTGGTTCTGGTTCTGGTTCTGGTTCTGGTTTCATCTGGTTCTGGTTCTGGTTCTGGTTCTGGTTTCATCTGGTTTCTGGTTCTGGTTCTGGTTCTGGTTTCTGGGTCCGGTTCTGGTTCTGGTTCTGGTTCTGGTTCTGGTTCTGATTCTGATTCTGGTTCTGGTTCTGGTTCTGGTTTCATCTGGTTCTGGTTCTGGTTTCTGGTTCTGGTTCTGGTTCTGGTTCTGGTTCTGGTTCTGGTTCTGGTTCTGGTTCTGGTTTTGGTTTCATCTGGTTTCTGGTTCTGGTTCTGGTTCTGGGTCTGGTTCTGGTTTCATCTGGTTTCTGGTTCTGGTTCTGGTTCTGGGTCTGGTTCTGGTTTCATCTGGTTCTGGTTCTGGTTTCTGGTTCTGATTCTGGTTCTGGTTCTGGTTTTGGTTTCATCTGGTTTCTGGTTCTGGTTCTGGTTCTGATTCTGGTTCTGGTTCTGGTTTCTGGGTCTGGTTCTGGTTCTGGTTCTGATTCTGATTCTGGTTCTGGTTCTGGTTTCTGGGTCTGGTTCTGGTTTCTGGGTCTGGTTCTGGTTCTGGGTCTGGTTCTGGTTCTGGTTCTGGTTTCTGGTTCTGATTCTGATTCTGGTTCTGGTTCTGGTTCTGGTTTCATCTGGTTCTGGTTCTGGTTCTGGTTCTGGTTTCTGGGTCTGGTTCTGGTTTCTGGGTCTGGTTCTGGTTCTGGTTCTGGTTTCATCTGGTTCTGGTTCTGGTTCTGGTTTCTGGGTCTGGTTCTGGTTCTGGTTCTGGTCTGGTTCTGGTTCTGGTTCTGGTTCTGATTCTGATTCTGGTTCTGGTTTCATCTGGTTTCTGGTTCTGGTTCTGGTTCTGGTTCTGGTTTCATCTGGTCCTGGTTCTGGTTCTGGTTTCTGGGTCTGGTTTCTGGTTCTGGTTCTGGTTCTGGTTCTGGTTCTGATTCTGATTCTGGTTCTGGTTCTGGGTCTGGTTTCTGGTTCTGGTTCTGGTTCTGGTTCTGGTTCTGGTTTCTGGTTCTGGGTCTGGGTCTGGGTCTGGTTTCATCTGGTTCTGGTTCTGGTTCTGGTTCTGGTTCTGGGTCTGGGTCTGGTTCTGGTTTCTGGGTCTGGTTCTGGTTTCTGGGTCTGGTTCTGGTTCTGGTTTCTGGGTCTGGTTCTGGTTCTGGTTTCTGGGTCTGGTTCTGGTTTCTGGGTCTGGTTCTGGTTTCTGGGGCTGGTTCTGGTTCTGGTTCTGGTTTCTGGTTCTGGTTCTGGTTTCTGGTTCTGGTTTCTGGTTTCTGGGTCTGGTTCTGGTTCTGGTTTCTGGGTCTGGTTCTGGTTTCTGGGTCTGGTTCTGGTTCTGGTTCTGGTTTCTGGTTCTGGTTCTGGTTTCTGGTTCTGGTTCTGGTTCTGGTTTCTAGTTCTGGTTCTGGTTCTGGTTCTTGGGCTGGTTCTGGTTCTGGGTCTGGGGCTGGTTCTGGTTCTGGGGCTGGTTCTGGGGCTGGTTCTGGTTCTGGTTCTGGTTTCTGGGTTCTGGGTCTGGTTCTGGTTTCTGGGTCTGGGTCTGGTTCTGGTTCTGGTTCTGGTCCTGGGTCTGGGTCTGGTTTCATCTGGTTCTGGTTCTGGTTCTGGTTCTGGGTTCTGGGTCTGGGTCTGGTTTCTGGGTCTGGGTCTGGTTCTGGTTCTGGTTCTGGTTCTGGTTCTGGTTTCTGGGTCTGGGTCTGGTTCTGGTTCTGGGTCTGGGTCTGGTTCTGGTTTCTGGTTCTGGTTTCTGGTTCTGGTTCTGGTTCTGGTTTCTGGTTCTGGTTTCTGGTTCTGGTTCTGGTTCTGGTTTCTGGGTCTGGTTCTGGTTCTGGTTCTGGTTCTGGTTCTGGTTTCTGGGTCTGGTTCTGGTTCTGGTTTCTGATTCTGATTCTGGTTCTGGTTTCATCTCGTTCTGGTTCTGGTTCTGGTTTCTGGGTCTGGTTCTGGTTTCTGGGGCTGGTTCTGGTTTCTGGTTTCTGGTTCTGGTTTCTGGTTCTGGTTCTGGTTTCTGGGTCTGGTTCTGGTTCTGGTTTCTGGTTCTGGTTCTGGTTCTGGTTCTGGTTCCTGGTTCTGGTTCTGGTTCTGGTTCCTGGTTCTGGTTCTGGTTCTGGTTTCATCTGGTTCTGGTTCTGGTTCTGGTTCTGGTTCTGGTTCTGGTTCTGGGTCTGGTTTCATCTGGTTCTGGTGCTGGTTCTGGTTCTGGTTCTGGTTCTGGTTTCATCTGGTTCTGGTGCTGGTTCTGGTTCTGGTTCTGGTTCCTGGTTCTGGTTCTGGTTCTGGTTCTGGGTCTGGTTCTGGTTCTGGTTCTGGTTCTGGTTCTGGTTCTGGGTCTGGTTCTGGTTCTGGTTCTGGTTTCTGGGTCTGGTTCTGGTTCTGGTTCTGGTTTCTGGGTCTGGTTCTGGTTCTGGTTCTGGTTCTGGTTTCATCTGGTTCTGGTTCTGGTTCTGGTTCCTGGTTCTGGTTCTGGTTCTGGTTCTGGGTCTGGTTCTGGTTCTGGTTCTGGTTCTGGTTCTGGTTTCTGGTTCTGGTTCTGGTTCTGGTTCTGGTTCTGGTTTCATCTGGTTTCTGGTTCTGGTTCTGGTTCTGGTTCTGGTTCTGGTTCTGGTTTCTGGTTCTGGTTCTGGTTCTGGTTCTGGTTCTGGGTCTGGGGCTGGTTCTGGTTCTGGTTCTGGTTCTGGTTCTGGTTCTGGTTTCTGGGTCTGGTTCTGGTTCTGGTTTCTGGGTCTGGTTCTGGTTCTGGTTCTGGTTCTGATTCTGATTCTGGTTCTGGTTCTGGTTTCATCTGGTTCTGGTTCTGGTTTCTGGGTCTGGTTCTGGTTTCTGGGTCTGGTTCTGGTTCTGGTTCTGGTTCTGGTTTCATCTGGTTCTGGTTCTGGTTCTGGTTCTGGTTCTGATTCTGGTTCTGGTTCTGGTTCTGGTTCTGGTTCTGGTTTCTGGGTCTGGTTCTGGTTCTGGTTTCATCTGGTTCTGGTTCTGGTTCTGGTTCTGGTTTCATCTGGTTTCTGGTTCTGGTTCTGGTTCTGGTTTCTGGGTCCGGTTCTGGTTCTGGTTCTGGTTCTGGTTCTGGTTCTGATTCTGATTCTGGTTCTGGTTCTGGTTCTGGTTTCATCTGGTTCTGGTTCTGGTTTCTGGTTCTGGTTCTGGTTCTGGTTCTGGTTCTGGTTCTGGTTCTGGTTCTGGTTCTGGTTCTGGTTTTGGTTTCATCTGGTTTCTGGTTCTGGTTCTGGTTCTGGTTCTGGTTCTGGTTTCATCTGGTTCTGGTTCTGGTTTCTGGTTCTGATTCTGGTTCTGGTTCTGGTTTTGGTTTCATCTGGTTTCTGGTTCTGGTTCTGGTTCTGGGTCTGGTTCTGGTTCTGGTTCTGATTCTGATTCTGGTTCTGGTTCTGGTTTCTGGGTCTGGTTCTGGTTCTGGTTCTGATTCTGATTCTGGTTCTGGTTCTGGTTTCTGGGTCTGGTTCTGGTTTCTGGGTCTGGTTCTGGTTCTGGGTCTGGTTCTGGTTCTGGTTCTGGTTTCTGGTTCTGATTCTGATTCTGGTTCTGGTTCTGGTTCTGGTTTCATCTGGTTCTGGTTCTGGTTCTGGTTCTGGTTTCTGGGTCTGGTTCTGGTTTCTGGGTCTGGTTCTGGTTCTGGTTCTGGTTTCATCTGGTTCTGGTTCTGGTTCTGGTTCTGGTTCGGTCCTGGTCCTGGTTCTGGTTCTGGTTTCTGGGTCTGGTTTCTGGTTCTGGTTCTGGTTCTGGTTCTGGTTCTGATTCTGATTCTGGTTCTGGTTTCATCTGGTTTCTGGTTCTGGTTCTGGTTCTGGGTTCTGGGTCTGGTTTCTGGTTCTGGTTCTGGTTCTGGTTCTGGTTCTGGTTTCTGGTTCTGGGTCTGGGTCTGGGTCTGGTTTCATCTGGTTCTGGTTCTGGTTCTGGTTCTGGTTCTGGGTCTGGGTCTGGTTCTGGTTTCTGGGTCTGGTTCTGGTTTCTGGGTCTGGTTCTGGTTCTGGTTTCTGGGTCTGGTTCTGGTTCTGGTTTCTGGGTCTGGTTCTGGTTTCTGGGTCTGGTTCTGGTTTCTGGGGCTGGTTCTGGTTCTGGTTCTGGTTTCTGGTTCTGGTTCTGGTTTCTGGTTCTGGTTTCTGGTTTCTGGGTCTGGTTCTGGTTCTGGTTTCTGGGTCTGGTTCTGGTTTCTGGGTCTGGTTCTGGTTCTGGTTCTGGTTTCTGGTTCTGGTTCTGGTTTCTGGTTCTGGTTCTGGTTCTGGTTTCTAGTTCTGGTTCTGGTTCTGGTTCTTGGGCTGGTTCTGGTTCTGGGTCTGGGGCTGGTTCTGGTTCTGGGGCTGGTTCTGGGGCTGGTTCTGGTTCTGGTTCTGGTTTCTGGGTTCTGGGTCTGGTTCTGGTTTCTGGGTCTGGGTCTGGTTCTGGTTCTGGTTCTGGTCCTGGGTCTGGGTCTGGTTTCATCTGGTTCTGGTTCTGGTTCTGGTTCTGGGTTCTGGGTCTGGGTCTGGTTTCTGGGTCTGGGTCTGGTTCTGGTTCTGGTTCTGGTTCTGGTTCTGGTTTCTGGGTCTGGGTCTGGTTCTGGTTCTGGGTCTGGGTCTGGTTCTGGTTTCTGGTTCTGGTTTCTGGTTCTGGTTCTGGTTCTGGTTTCTGGTTCTGGTTTCTGGTTCTGGTTCTGGTTCTGGTTTCTGGGTCTGGTTCTGGTTCTGGTTCTGGTTCTGGTTCTGGTTTCTGGGTCTGGTTCTGGTTCTGGTTTCTGATTCTGATTCTGGTTCTGGTTTCATCTCGTTCTGGTTCTGGTTCTGGTTTCTGGGTCTGGTTCTGGTTTCTGGGGCTGGTTCTGGTTTCTGGTTTCTGGTTCTGGTTTCTGGTTCTGGTTCTGGTTTCTGGGTCTGGTTCTGGTTCTGGTTTCTGGGTCTGGGGCTGGTTCTGGTTCTGGGGCTGGTTCTGGTTCTGGGTTCTGGGTCTGGTTTCTGGGTCTGGTTCTGGTTCTGGTTCTGGTTCTGGGTCTGGGGCTGGTTCTGGTTCTGGGGCTGGTTCTGGTTCTGGGGCTGGTTCTGGTTCTGGTTCTGGGGCTGGTTCTGGTTCTGGTTCTGGGTTCTGGGTCTGGTTCTGGTTTCTGGGTCTGGGTCTGGTTCTGGTTCTGGTTCTGGTCCTGGGTCTGGGTCTGGTTTCATCTGGTTCTGGTTCTGGTTTCTGGTTCTGGTTTCTGGTTTCTGGGTCTGGTTCTGGTTCTGGTTTCTGGGTCTGGTTCTGGTTTCTGGGTCTGGTTCTGGTTCTGGTTCTGGTTTCTGGTTCTGGTTCTGGTTTCTGGTTCTGGTTCTGGTTCTGGTTTCTAGTTCTGGTTCTGGTTCTGGGTCTGGTTCTGGTTCTGGTTTCTAGTTCTGGTTCTGGTTCTGGTTCTGGGTCTGGGGCTGGTTCTGGTTCTGGGGCTGGTTCTGGTTCTGGGGCTGGTTCTGGTTCTGGTTCTGGTTTCTGGGGCTGGTTCTGGTTCTGGGTTCTGGGTCTGGTTTCTGGGTCTGGGTCTGGTTCTGGTTCTGGTTCTGGGTCTGGGGCTGGTTCTGGTTCTGGGGCTGGTTCTGGTTCTGGTTCTGGGGCTGGTTCTGGTTCTGGTTCTGGTTTCTGGGGCTGGTTCTGGTTCTGGGTTCTGGGTCTGGTTCTGGTTTCTGGGTCTGGGTCTGGTTCTGGTTCTGGTTCTGGTCCTGGGTCTGGGTCTGGTTTCATCTGGTTCTGGTTCTGGTTTCTGGTTCTGGTTCTGGTTCTGGTTCTGGTTTCTGGGTCTGGTTCTGGTTTCTGGGTCTGGTTCTGGTTCTGGTTCTGGTTTCTGGGTCTGGTTCTGGTTCTGGTTTCATCTGGTTCTGGTTTCTGGTTCTGGGTCTGGTTCTGGTTCTGGTTTCCGGGTCTGGTTCTGTTTCTGGTTCTGGGGCTGGGTCTGGTTCTGGTTCTGGGGCTGGTTCTGGTTCTGGTTCTGGGGCTGGGTCTGGTTCTGGTTCTGGTTCTGGTTTCTGGGTCCCCCCCCCCCCCCGTCCACCCACTAACAGACGTGTCTCTGTGACAGAGTGTACTGTCTGGAGACCAAGGAGGACCGTCAGGACCGGCTGGAGTTCATCGACAAACAGCTGGACCTGCTGACGCTGGACTGCAAGGCCAAGATCAAGAAGATCACGGAGGAGGTGGAGAGACAGGTGAGAGCACCGTGACGTCACGGCGTACCTGTTCAACGGGGACATCAGCTGACCCTCGCTGCGTTGTCCTCGCGTCCAGGTGTCCAACACCATGGCCGAGGAGATCCGGAAGCTCCACGTCCTGGTGGACGACTTCCACCTGGACTTCCACCCGGCACCGGTGGTGCTGAAGGTTTACAAGAACGTGAGTATCAGCACCTGCTGCACACACAACACATCTGATGGATGTTTACGGTTCAGTTACTGTTAAAAAAAACTATCAATAATAATACAACGTATTTTTTTAAATTAAAAATTAAAAACAAAACAAAAAAAAGTCAATTTCTTTTCCAAATTAATATTGGATTATTTTACAGATTATTTGACACAAAGCCTCACACGGGGCACCAATTATGTTGTGCCACAATGGGGGTGCTGGTTCAGTTATTCGACAGTTATTAATAATTGTCTTACGATAGTTATTAATAATTAATAATGAACCAAAATGAACCAATCAAAACAGGGCAGCACCTGAATTATCAGGAAATAATAACTAAACAGCTAAATCATTCTCAATGTAGCTGTTATTCTAGCGCAGACCTTTGCACCAGCAGCTGTGACAGATATGAGTGTTTATGTGGGGGGTCAGTAGAATGAGAGAAACAGAATAAAGTAAATAGTGAGAGTATTGAAGAGCGTTAGTAGAAGGAGAGGAACAGAGAATAAAGTAAATAGTGAGAGTATTGAAGAGCGTTAGTAGAATGAGAGAAACAGAATAGAGAATAAAGAAAATAATGTCTCTCTGGTTGCAGGAGCTGCACCGCCACATTGAGGAAGGTCTGGGGAAGAACGTGTCAGAGAGATGCTCGTCCTCCATCACCGGGGCCCTGCAGGCCACGCAGACCGACATGATCGGTGAGAACAGCACCCATGCAACAAACACAAACAACAACTTTGAGAGTTCCTTTACATTTGGTAGCTGAGAACAGAGAACAGAGAACAGAGCAGAGAACATTTATTTAATAAATAGAACTCATTAAAAGAACAGATGGAAACAGGAAACATCAACATGGTGAGCTTTTCAAAGCTGTAAGTTAATTTTTCTTCCGGTAGTTTAACTTCCGGTCCCCCCCCTATCCAATCAGAACCTTCCCAACCCCCAGACCTGGAGAGGAATTGGAGAAAGACCATCAAACGTGTTTCCATGGAAACCTCAATTCAGAATTAAAAAATACTGTTTCCATGTAAACTCCAAGGAAAATAGTTTAATTCTGAATTATTTAGTTCGGAATAATCAATTCTGAATTAAAAAACATCATGTAACTGTGGCCTGTGTGTGTTTTCTCTAGACGGCCTGAAGCCTCTGCTGCCCGGCTCGGTCCGAGAACAGGTGGATAAGATGTTTCCCCGCCAGTGCTTCAGCCTCAACTACGACCTGGCCTGTGACAAGCTCTGCAGCGACTTCCAGGAAGACATCGGCTTCCACTTCTCCCTGGGCTGGACCATGCTGGTCAACCGCTTCCTGGGGCCCAAGAACACCCGCCGGGCCCTGATGGGCTACAGTGACCAGGTAATAGAACCCAGAACTCCTCATGGGCTACAGTGACCAGGTAATAGAACCCAGAACTCCTGATGGGCTACAGTGACCAGGTAATAGAACCCAGAACTCCTGATGGGCTACAGTGACCAGGTAATAGAACCCAGAACTCCTGATGGGCTACCGTGACCAGGTAATAGAACCCAGAACTCCTGATGGGCTACAGTGACCAGGTAATACCTCTAGCTGGTGTTGGTAAATCTCTAGTTAGTGTAAACTCTAGTGTGTTACAGTCAGTAGTCATAGTTGCAGCTATAGAACAAGACTATAATAGTTAGTCTCAAATATAGCTTGGTGGTAGATATGCTGCTATAGGCCTATGCTGCAGGGGGGACCGACATGATCCACTGGGCGGTGCCTCTCACCCTTCTTCTACTCTCCTCTTCCCTTCCTCTCTTCTCCATTACCATTTTTATTTATTATAAATATCTCATAGCTATCGTTTTTGTCCATCGTTCCTGTAGTTTCTTGTGCCGCCCCCCTTTTTTCTCTTTTGTGCATGTTTGCAGGCCGGAGCCTCAGGAGCTGCGTTCTGGCCTGATTATAAGACCACCCTGATTATTAGACCACCCTGATTATAAGACCACCCTCTTTTTCAAGACTCAAGTTTGAAAAAAGACTTTTTCAACACCAAATTCAATTTTTATACAGAAAATAATGACGGTACATCTGAGTACGAGGTGTACATTATGAGAAATATATGCACGACGCGGAGGCGTGAACCGTCCGACGCAAAGTATATTTCTGTTAACATCCACCTGGAAGGGCATTATCCACTTAAACCACGGCCACTTACCAAAAAACATAAATATTAAATCAGTTATTCATGCTTTAATGTGTTTTCAGTGTAAATCATTAGTTTTATAACAACCACAGCTGAGCGACTATTTAATCTCTCGTCTGCAGCCGTTGCTGTCTGGTAAATTACAAAGTTTTATAACGAGCCATAACTCCGTTTCCTTGGTAACGGGAGATATTCTAGTCTCAGCTCTGCTCTATTTTCTTTTCTCTCTTCTTCTGCATCCCAGTCATCAAAATGGTTAAATTCACCAAATAAATTAAGAGAAATGACAAGATCCCTCATGTGTCCGTCCTGCGGTAGCCGGCTCTTCTTCTCTGAATCTCCGTTGCCGTGGTTACCACCTGGCAGTTGATCCAGCGCAATGATATTAAAGTTATCAGGAAATTTGACCCAACTTGTTTCCAATCAGAATCCAGTATTCTCTGTTCTCCTGCAGGTTCCTCTAATTCTCTGCAGGTTCCTCTAACTCTCTGCAGGTTCCTCTAACTCTCTGCAGGTTCCTCTAACTCTCTGCAGGTTCCTCTAACTCTCTGCAGGTTCCTCTAACTCCCTGCAGGTTCCACTAACTCTCTGCAGGTTCCTCTAACTCTCTGCAGGTTCCTCTAACTCTCTGTTCTCCTGCAGGTTCCTCTAACTCTCTGCAGGTTCCTCTAACTCTCTGTTCTCCTGCAGGTTCCTCTAACTCTCTGCAGGTTCCTCTAACTCTCTGTTCTCCTGCAGGTTCCTCTAACTCTCTGCAGGTTCCTCTAACTCTCTGCAGGCTCCTCTAACTCTCTGTTCTCCTGCAGGTTCCTCTAACTCTCTGTTTCCCTGCAGATTCCTCTAACTCTCTGCAGGTTCCACTAACTCTCTGCAGGTTCCTCTAACTCTCTGTTCTCCTGCAGGCTCCTCTAACTCTCTGCAGGTTCCTCTAACTCTCTGTTCTCCTGCAGGCTCCTCTAACTCTCTGTTCTCCTGCAGGCTCCTCTAACTCTCTGTTCTCCTGCAGGTTCCTCTAACTCTCTGTTTCCCTGCAGGTTCCACTAACTCTCTGCAGGTTCCTCTAACTCTCTGCAGGTTCCTCTAACTCTCTGCAGGTTCCTCTAACTCTCTGCAGGTTCCTCTAACTCTCTGCAGGTTCCTCTAACTCTCTGCAGGTTCCACTAACTCTCTGCAGGTTCCACTAACTCTCTGTTCTCCTGCAGGTTCCCCGGCCGATGGCCCTCACTCCCGTCAGCACCAGCATGCCTCCCTTCCCTCAGGGAGCCGTCACTCAGGAGGAGCTGATGGTTTCCATGGTGACGGGACTGGCATCCCTGACGTCCCGCACCTCCATGGGAGTCCTGGTGGTCGGTGGTGTGGTGGGTACACACACACACACACACACACACACACACACACACACACACACACACACACACACACACACACACACACACACACACACACACACACAAATGGACTTATTTTCAGAAAGAAGAAGGAAATGTACGTTTTACGTCTCATTTATTCATTCACACACGCACTAATATACTTGGGAAACAGTTAGGCACCAAATATAATCTTAATGTATTTGTGTCATCGGAAAACTCCTGTCCCGTCGCTGCATTTGTTTTGATAGTGAATGAAGACGGGACGGACTTTCAAAACTACTTTTCTGTTTCACCAAGTAAACAGACGGAACGCAAAAAAAAAGATGTTAAACTGCTGGAAAGGAACTGGAATTTACCGGGATACCTTAAACAAGGAAGCCAGGGAGCGGTATATGGAGAAAATAATGATTATTAACGGTTTGGGTTCATATGAAATCACTACTAAAGAATGGAGCTCCGATGAGGATTTACTGCCGCAGTTCTGCAGAACCCACGTCTTACTACCTTGTTTAGGAGTGTTTGGCAGCTGCTTTGGTAAATGTTTGACTCGCCATGTGTTTCAGTAAATTTGTATAATATAACAATATACAGTACATGTTTTGTATTACTCTTACTTCTCTTCTCTTTTTTTTTAACCGCTATATTATGCTGAACAGGCTCCGAGGCGTGAGCAATATTTTTCTTTTCCTCGTGAGGTTATTTTCTTTCTTCTGCAGCTACAAATAGAGTTGATATTTTTTCCTCAACAAACTAGTTTTATCTGCAGATTGGGGTTATGTATGTATGTATTCTGTATCATCCGGAGCTGAGATAGTTCTGCCCTTCAATTAGAGACCTGTAATTGCGTTTTTTTTTGGTCATCGGACGCCAGGCGATTAATAAAATATTCTTGGATACCTAAAATAAAACAAAACATAAACAGGTGTTGTTGTTGTTGATTTTTTTAATTACGTAGCCTTTCCATAATGATTACATTTCGCGCTGCTAACGTCACACGTAACGTATGCTATATAGTCCAGTCATTATATGAAAAAACCTAGGACAAATTGCAACAGTAGCAAACTCAACTGATTTTGTATCCTCATTATGTCCTTAGTGAGGGAAAAAAAGTCCCAAGGAATCCCATCATGGGAAAGTTTTGAAAACGACCTATATATATTCATATCGAAAAATGCCTGTTATAACATACTTGTGAATGGGGTTCAAAATGTTACTTTTAGATATCACTATAAAAACTCACAGGCGGATTACACACACAAAGACAAGGAAAAAAGTCAATCACAACTTCATTGAATTATTCTGTTTACTCATGCAAATCACACATTATCTTATTTGATATGCACCAATTAGCATACACGCCAGAACTAATCAAAACATTTGATAAAGACATTTTTTTCTTCTTGGAATATTAGTAGATAGGCTCTGTGGAGCTCAGTCCACGAGGATGGGGCTCAAGGGTTTATGTCCGTGGGGATAGGTCCATGGAGATGGGGGCTCTGGTGTCTTGGCAGGGCAGGAGATAAGGCTGAGGGATGAACAGGAGACGGTTAGTAAGGACAGAGAAAAAAATAAGGTAAAGTACAAAAATGGCTAGACTGGTCAAATAATTAAATCACTTACACAATACAACACTACACAATCTAATCTTCATCCTCATCACAGGCCATCTGTTTTGAGTTCATGCAGCTGGATCCTCTGCAGTGTGCACAGGCAAATGCATCTTAGGGTGCTGCAGTCAGACTGGCAGTTGCATCGTATGACCCTCAAGAGCTTCTCAGGTGCAGGGGGTAGGGTGGTCTTGACTGGCACAAATCCCTCGCCAGACTTGAGCCAACCCCAGTCCGTCGGACTACGTTCGCCTGTAAGAAAAGATGCACTTTGTCATTCATCATGAGTATTTGGTACTGTCCGAGCAGGAATGAGACACAAGATTATTGTTATATTGACACACTTAAATGTAGGTATATACATGATCAGTGCAAGAACAGTAAAAATGCAAATGTACCGGAGGCTGATGCCTTCCATTCCTGTACTTGTAGGTACACTCTCAGGCTGGGGTTTTTTGCTGCCCCTGATGTAGGTGGTAAGGCCTGTGGCTCAATATGAGTGGAGCTTGATGCCACTTTCTCACAGAACCGATGGTATCGGAGGGAGTCCAGGGTGTCTGCTGGCTTGCCATTGTACAGTATCACCAAGGCTTTCTCTCCTGCCCTTGCTACATCATCTTTAGAAGATGAACTGTCAAAGAAGACGTTGGCTTGCTCTCGAAACAGTTCTCTTTGAATTTTTTTAAGGAGGTTCCCTTTCCGACCCCATGAAGACGAGATGTTGTGTCACATCCGAGAACTGCATGTAAGAACAAGATGTGCTTACATATATCTGGGCCGAGCAGTCGTTTTGTGGCCTTGATGTTCCACATGTGGGTCTTTTTTGTGTTCTGTCTTGTTTCAGAACAGAAGAATAGATCACAAGACTTCAGACTGGCATGGTGGCATAGAAGCACCAACAGGTCTGTGTCATCTCCTATGAGCACGGTCTTCCACTGCTTCCACTGACAATAGCAGACCATCAAGCACAATGCGACAATGCATTGTGAGCTTGTCGATCAGCTATTGTCAGTGGAAGCTTTCCCCACAATTACAGAAAACAGAAACAACACTAGCATTCAGCCCTGAGTCCGGTTACCCATATAGGGTTTAAGTGGTTAATGTAACATTTACTACAAGTCAAGAGAGTCAAGAGTGATGCTGACACAGTTCAGTACACACAGTCATCAACATTATTTAAGCTATTCTGTACATTGCAATAACTATCACAGTAATGTTAGCTAGCATGGTTAATAGCTAACTGACTAAATCTTATATTAAACAATACTTTGAAATGTTCACATCTATAATGCTTATTATATGTTACTTGATGTATATATATATATTTTTTTTTACCTGCAAGGGTCTCTGACTTTAGAGGAAATGGATAAATATTTCAAAGCTGTTGGGATGGTTTACATGTCAGCCATCTTGATCTTGTTATGTTGCAGTTGCAATGGCGAGAACGCTCAGTGTATCCTTCCAGTCACGGGCTTGCCTTGCTTCGGTCATGTCTCGGTTCTGCTCTCCAGTATTAAAGTTGACCCCTGTGAGTGCTTTCATTGCCTGGTTGACTTCTGCACAGGCAGGCATGGAAAGCAGCCACAGCCATAAAGCAATACAGTACTGTGTGAAACAAAGTATATAATTCCTGTGTATAGTAAATTTAAAATGAAAGGAAAATCTACATCTGATTATTATCTTTATTTTTGAGAGTTAATGTTACCTCACATCTATACCTCTGCAGCTTTTCCGATGGTGGTGAGAGTGAATGTAATAATTAACATTCCTATCATTAGTTTATATTGATGACCATTTTTGGGTTCATAAAATTTCCAGTAAAGCTGCACAAATGAATAGCTTACATCTGGGCTCATTGGATGCACAAGAGTCTCAGCTGTCAAGAAATACCAATTTATGCAATGACATTCCTGACTCCCAGTGTGCAGAAATGGGCAAATACACAGTTTTTATAATAGGCGGAAATTACATATTTGTACAGCATGCAAAACACTACATGATTGTTGCACAAAACTACATGGGCTTAACATAAATTTGGTATGTCTGTATAGGGGAGGCTTGTAGGTACCCATGTAACCCATTTCCATTAACATATATTGAGGTAGAAGGCCAAGGGACCATTTGAAAAATGGTAATGGCCATATTTCCCTCCCCAAAAAATCGTCTTAACTTTGAATAATTAGGTATGTAGCCCTCTTTCCAATGAGGTAACATGACATGGTTGGTCTCATTGGAAACCCGAGGTTGTCTAGAATCAAATGGTATCTTTACTTTTGAGCTACCTCAAAATTTGAACGCGTCACAATCTCTGAAAGACAGTGTCATCAGTGATCCTGCCAGCAATCAAGTAGGTGTCATAGGGGTAACAAAACATTGAAAAAAAACACATTTCCCATGATGGGATTCCTTGGGACTTTTTTTCTCTCACTAAAGACATATTGAGGATACAAAATCAGTTGAGTTTGCTACTGTTGCAATTTGTCCTAGGTTTAGCCTAATTCTGGCCTATAATGACTGGACTAATATTACAGTGTTTAATCATACACTCCCTTATCTCCCTATTCCTCTATTCTTTCCTGCTTATCGCTCAAACAAATCATTATTTATAAATTAACATCAGCATTAATTTAAGATACCTTCATTATTTATGGAAGGCCACTGTCTAACATCATCAATCCAGCTATAATGATGCTGTAGAGCGTCAGGTTACAATGACAGCATCATGATTGATTGACACCTGCCACCGCAGCAAGATGGCGGCACACACAAACCGGTCGCCGGATTCGTGTATACAGTAATCCCTGGCTATAACGCGCTTCACCTTCACCTCTCGCTGCTTCACGGATCTTCTTTGTGCATCTTGTTCTGCATTCTGATTGGCTAAACAGTCTCCCCGCTTCTTCACCTCCTGTATCAATAACGTTGGTTGCTTAGCAACAAGCTGAGAACGACCAATGAGCTTCAGCAGCAGCTCAAGAACCTTTGATGAATCGTTCATTACAGTCTCAGATATAACCAATGGTGTCGGTTTAGAAGAAGATAAAAGAGACAACAACAACCCATAACTATGTTCTTCTCTGGAAAAAACACACACTTTAGGAGAAAGAGACGCTACAGAGAGAGTCAGGATGCAGCCGCATCAGAAGAGCAGTGGAATACACAGCAGTCACAATCTGTCCTACTGGACTTATTGTGTTTGTTTTCATAATCCTTTTTCATTTTTTTTCTCCCGTTCAAATCCAGTTAATCTAGTCGTGGTGGGGCTGATCTGAAGCCTTGTATAATAATTGTTAAAAAAAAAGAAAAAAGGTTGCTACTTCGCGGATTTCACCTTTCACTGGTTCTTTTTGGAACGTAACCCCCGCCAAAACTATTACATCACGGATGTTATGATGCCAAAAGTACTGATTTTTAAAATAGTTATTCTACTCATTTTATTTAATTGTATTGAATGTATCTGTTGCAAATAAAAAAATAAAATAAAAAAATAGTTATTCTACTCATTTTATTTAATTCTATTTAATTTATCTGTTGCAAATAAAAAAATAAAATAAAAAAAATAGTTATTCTACTCATTTTATTTAATTCTATTTAATTTATCTGTTGCAAATAAAACCAGTCTTCCAATTCTTGCATTTTTCATTGCAAGTACGCTGTAGCGACCATTTGCTTATCAAAAAAGCCACTACCGGGCTGTGATAAGAGTTCAGTTATGACGCGTTAGGGATGGGCGGTATGGACTAAAAAATGTATCACGATAATTTCTGGCATTTATCCTGATAACGATAAAAATGACGATAAAAAAATACCAATTCAACTCCACTTAAATTAGTACCCACCAATTAAATTAGTACACCTGTACTGCAAAACTGGAATGACTCTTTCTTTCTTTCTTTCTTTCTTTCTTTCTTCTTCTTTCTTTCTTTCTTTCTTTCTTTCTTTCTTTCTTTCTTTCTTTCTTTCTTTCTTTCTTTCTTTCTTTCTTTCTTTCTTTCTTTCTTTCTTTTCTTCTTTCTTTCTTTCTTTCTTTCTTCTTTCTTTCTTTCTTTCTTTCTTTCTTTCTTTCTTTCTTTCTTTCTTTCTTTCTTTCTTTCTTTCTTTCTTTCTTTTCTTTCTTTCTTTCTTTCTTTCTTTCTTTCTTTCTTTCTTTCTTTTCTTTCTTTCTTTCTTTCTTTCTTTCTTTCTTTCTTTCTTTCTTTCTTTCTTCTTTCTTTCTTTCTTTCTTTCTTTCTTTCTTTCTTTCTTTCTTTCTTTCTTTCTTTCTTTCTTTCTTTCTTTCTTTCTTTCTCGCGCACACACACACGTACGTTGTAAATCATCTTTACACAAAAACGTCATCAACAGGAATTTATCATTTTTAACCGTGAGACACAAATTCTTATTGTGGGGAATTTTTTTGACGGTTTATCGTGAACGGTAAAATATTATCCATTCCTATGACGCGTGCAAATACGAGCCTTTTCCAATGTACTTTTATTCCTTACAGTGTTCATGCAGGTATTGCCACTTTGTCACTTGTAACATAAAATAAAGAAACATAAATATCCACCTGCTATTTCTTACTTCTGTACACGCTCAAATGCACGCTCAAAAACGTTTGCCTCACAGCCACATGTGTGTGATTACACCCTGACTAAATAGACCGAGCCCAACTGATGGTATCACTACTCCCCCTAGTGGACGGAAGGCTGAACAAACACAACATAAACATATTTGGTAGAACAAAATAAATGGCTCTTACAGTGCCTTGCGAAAGTATTCACCCCCTTGAACTTTGTGACCTTTTGCCACATTTCAGGCTTCAAACATAAAGATATAAAACTGTAATTTTTTGTGAAGAATCAACATCAAGTGGGACACAATCATGAAGTGGAACGAAATGTATTGGATATTTCAAACTTTCAATACTTTGTAGCGCCACCTTTTGCTGCGATTACAGTTGTAAGTCACCTGGGGTTTGTCTCTATCAGTTTTGCACATCGAGAGAAAACAGCTGCAAAGCTGCAAAACAGCTGGAGCTCAGTGAGGTTGGATGGAGAGCATTTGTGAACAGCAGTTTTCAGTTCTTTCCTCAAATTCTCCATTGGATTCAGGTCTGGACTTTAACACCTGGATATGTTTTTGTGAACCATTCCATTGTAGATTTTGCTTTATGTTTTGGATCATTGTCTTGTTGGAAGACAAATCTCCGTCCCAGTCTCAGGTCTTTTGCAGACTCCATCAGGTTTTCTTCCAGAATGGTCCTGTATTTGGCTCCATCCATCTTCCCATCAATGTTAACCATCTTCCCTGTCCCTGCTGAAGAAAAGCAGGCCCAAACCATGATGCTGCCACCACCATGTTTGACAGTGGGGATGGTGTGTTGAGGGTGATGAGCTGTGTTGCTTTTACGCCAAACATAACGTCTTGCATTGTTGCCAAAAAGTTAGATTTTGGTCTGATCTGACCAGAGCACCTTCTTCCACATGTTTGTGTCTCCCCGGTGGCATGTGGCAAACTTTAAACAACACTTTATATGGATATCTTTAAGAAATGGCTTTCTTCTTGCCACTCTTCCATAAAGGCCAGAATTGTGCAGTATACAACTGATTGTTGTCGTATGGACTAAGGGTGTGCAAACAAGGGAACCTCACGATTCGATTGGATTTCGATTATTGGAGCTTCGATTCTTCGATTATAACGATTGTCGATTCGATCATTGGTGCCACGATTCTTGGATTCTTGTGATTTTTAATACTTTTTTCCATACAAGATTGATTTTGTCTTCATCTGTGGCTACATTTGTAAATTAAATAGCCAATCAATGAACTCAGTTCCTCTAACAACACTCATTAAGTAAATAACAAGGTTTTTTCAACATTTGTATTTTTCAAAGACACAAAATAATGTATTTTATGACTATGTAAACATTTGCTCTTTGACTTCCTTAACTTTGACCAGGGAAAGCTGCACTTGCATGAGAGCGCCCTCTATTGGTGGAAACACTGAAAACGGTCAAGCCCTGGATTTAATGAGTTCATTAATTCAAGTAAACTAGATATGAACTTAGTGTAAACATATCTGCCATATTTACAGTGAACAATAAGAAATGTGCATTCTTGAAAATGAAATGATTCAGCAGCTTATTCAGTCTGGAATCTGGATAGGATAACTAAAAAAAAAAAAAATGTTATTAATCGATTCCAAATCGTCAGGTGACGCATCGCGATGCATCGACACATCGATGAATTGCACCACCTCTAGTATGGACAGAGTCTCCCACCTCAGCTGTAGGTGACCTCTGACCCCTGACCTCTGCAGTTGATCCAGAGTGATCATGACCTCTGACCTCTGCAGTTGATCCAGAGTGATCATGACCTCTGACCTCTGCAGTTGATCCAGAGTGATCATGACCCCTGACCTCTGCAGTTGATCCAGAGTGATCATGACCTCTGACCTCTGCAGTTGATCCAGAGTGATCATGACCTCTGACCTCTGCAGTCCATCCAGAGTGATCATGACCTCTGACCTCTGCAGTTCATCCAGAGTGATCATGACCTCTGACCTCTGCAGTTGATCCAGAGTGATCATGACCTCTGACCTCTGCAGTTGATCCAGAGTGATCATGACCTCTGACCTCTGCAGTTCATCCAGAGTGATCATGACCTCTGACCTCTGCAGTTGATCCAGAGTGATCATGACCCCTGACCTCTGCAGTTCATCCAGAGTGATCATGACCTCTGACCTCTGCAGTTCATCCAGAGTGATCATGGGCCTCTTGGCTGCATCTCTGATCAGTCTTCTCCTTGTATGAGCTGAAAGTGTAGAGGGACGGCCAGGTCTTGGTAGATTTGCAGTGGTCTGATACTCCTTCCATTTCAATATTATCGCTTGCACAGTGCTCCTTGGGATGTTTAAAAGCTCGGGAAATATTTGTATCCAAATCCAGCTTTAAACTTCTCCACAACAGTATCTGGGACCTGCCTGGTGTGTTCCTTGTTCTTCAGGATGCTCTCTGCGCTTTAAACGGACCTCTGAGACGATCACAGTGCAGGTGCATTTAGACGGAGACGTGATTACACACGGGTAGATTCCATTTATCATCATTAGTCATTTAGGTCAACACTGATCATTCAGAGATCCTCACTGAACTTCTGGACAGAGTTTGCTGCATTGAAAGTAAAGGGGCGGAATCATTTTGCACGCCCACTTTTTCAGTTTTTTATTTGTTAAAGTTTGAAATATCCAATACATTTCGTTCCACTTCATGATTGTGTCCCACTTGTTGTTGATTCTTCACAAAAAATTACAGTTTTATATCTTTATGTTTGAAGCCTGAAATGCGGCAAAAGGTCACAAAGTTCAGGGGTCAAATACTTTCGCAAAGCACTGTATAAACACAAATTAGAATACTCGTACTTGGTGTGAAAAAACTGGCATCCCTGGTGAAAGGCAGAGGATTCATTTAGGGGGTTTAATGAGACGTCTAGTAGTTATAATAATGATAATAACAGCGAGCTCCTTAATTTGTGTGCCTTTTTTTTTTTTTTTTAATGTAAAGCACTTTGTGATTTTATATCTGTGAAAGGTGCTATATAAATAAACTTTACTTACTTACTCCTCCCTGATGTGTTGGTGTTCCAGATCTGGAAGGCGGTGGGCTGGCGGCTCATCGCCCTGTCGGTCGGCCTCTACGGCCTCCTGTACGTGTACGAGCGTCTCACCTGGACCACCAGGGCCAAGGAACGAGCCTTCAAACGGCAGTTTGTGGACTACGCTAGTGAGAAGTTGCAGCTCATCGTCAGCTACACCGGATCCAACTGCAGCCACCAAGTCCAGCAGTGAGTGACGGATTCAGGGCAGAGGGTTGGGACGGGGAGGAGGTTCTGGTCGGGGAGGAGGTTCTGGTCGGGGAGGAGGTTCTGGTCGGGGAGGTTGGTGGTAACTAGGGGTGTAACGATACACTAATCTCACGATACGCTACGATACACGATATTGAGGTCACAGTAACGATACGATATTATAGCAGTATTTGTTTAACAACCTTGAATGAGGAACATATGACTGGAAAAAATTGTCACACACAAAATACAAAACAATGCTGTCCGTTTGCCCTATTGTTCCAGTTTGTAACGCTTTATAACTGTTTAAGTTTTAAAGAGAAAGCCAGGCCAACCATTTTCCACAAACTGAACTAAAAGTAAATGTCAGGTTTACATTATGATCTTCAGTTTATACAAGTAACTGAATAGTTTCTCTCATGTATGATTTGACTTTTTTCTTTCTAATTTAACAACTAAAATTAAATAAATAAATAAAAGTAAATAAATACATACAATTTTACATCATAAAAAAGATTCCTGCTCACCTTATAAGTGTAAGAGGAGATTTATTTTAGTTAAGAAGGTTATTTCATTATTTTATAAATCTATTCTTTATATTCTGATGTAAATCAGGGACTAGTTTATCTGTAGTGATTAGTCTGTTTTAGATTGGGCGGAGTGATACTCCACAGTACGGCACTAGGTGCTGTGTTGATGTTCTAAAATCCTACACTGTTGAGGGACATTAAAGTACACTGGAACTCAGCAGAAGTTTCCCCGTGTTTATCCTACTCACCACCCCAAAAAGGTTTAATTTAATAAGTTAAGGCTTAACTCTACACCAGCCTTACATCAGTAAAAGGTTTAATTTAATAAGGTAAGGTTTAACTCTACACCAGCCTTACATCAGTAAAAGGTTTAATTTAATAAGGTAAGGCTTAACTCTACACCAGACTTAAAAGTTCAGAGCTCAAACCCTGCAAGAGTCCCGTGATCGGGACCGCAAAACGGAACTAGTTTCTTCTGAGCGGAGGAAGATTTTGGTCCGCGGGTCGAGGCGCAGTCGGTCATTTCTAGTCAACACAATAGATTAATATTAATAACCCAATATCGTGATACACTTTGTCACCTCCACGACACGTTTCGTGGCGTTTTTGTATCACGAAATTTCGTGGCACGATATATTGTTACACCCCTAGTGGTAACCTGCCGCTGTGTTCCAGGGAGCAGGTTCTAACCTCTAACCTCCTCTGTGTTTAAAGGAGCAGGTTCTAACCTCTAACCTCCTCTGTGTTTAAAGGAGCAGGTTCTAACCTCTAACCTCCTCTGTGTTTAAAGGAGCAGGTTCTAACCTCTAACCTCCTCTGTGTTTAAAGGAGCAGGTTCTAACCTCTAACCTCCTCTGTGTTTCAGGGAGCAGGTTCTAACCTCTAACTTCTAACCTCCTCTGTGTTTCAGGGAGCAGGTTCTAACCTCTAACTTCTAACCTCCTCTGTGTTTCAGGGAGCTGGCCGGGGTGTTCGCTCAGCTCTGCCAGCAGGTGGACGTGACCCGGCAGAACCTGGAGGACGAGATCAACCACATGAACAGCAAGATCGAGGTTCTGGACAACCTGCAGAGTAAAGCTAAGCTGCTCAGGTAAAGTTAGAACAACCTGCAGAGTAAAGCTAAGCTGCTCAGGTAAAGTTAGCTCTGTGCATTTAGAAACAACAGAGACACAAAATACAAAAACTGGAAAACTCACAAGACCAAAAGGATTCAGGAAATGTATAAAAGGCAAAAACATGGCACCAGTTAATCTCGTGTTCAACAAAACATTCTTTTTTTGGGCAAAAACCAAAAAAATACAAAAAGTTGTAATGTAATCATGAAAAAAAAAATCGATCTTTAGAATTAATATGAGAATCGATTTAGAATCGGAAAATTGATCGCAGGCAGGTGGAAGCAGCAGCGGGATGATCGGGGGTGGGGACCACAGGCCAGCACGCAGCTCCTGAAGCTCCGGCCCAATCAGCAAGTCCCAGGTTGGGGTTCAGGGTCGGGGAAAGGTTGAGAAGGGGCAGGGCCAAGGAGAGGAGTCTGGACGGACAAACCTCTCCCCCGCCTGACCGGGCCGTTACCCTGACCGGGCCGTCACCCTGACCGTCACCCTGACCGTTACCCTGACCGTTACCCTGACCGGGCCGTCACCCTGACCGTCACCCTGACCGGGCCGTTACCCTGACTGGGCCGTCACCCTGACCGGGCCGTTACCCTGACCGGGCCGTTACCCTGACCGGGCCGTTACCCTGACCGGGCCGTCACCCTGACCGTTACCCTGACCGTCACCCTGACCGGGCCGTCACCCTGCCCGGGCCGTCACCCCGACCGGGCTGTTACCCTGACCGCGCCGTCACCCTGACCGGGCCGTTACCCTGACCGGGCCGTTACCCTGCCCGGGCCGTCACCCTGACCCATTACCCTGACCGGGCCGTCACCCTGCCCGGGCCGTCACCCTGACCGGGCCGTTACCCTGCCTGGGCCGTCACCCTGCCCGGGCCGTCACCCTGACCCATTACCCTGACCGGGCCGTTACCCTGACCGGGCCGTTACCCTGACCGGGCCGTTACCCTGCCCGGGCCGTCACCCTGCCCGGGCCGTCACCCTCACCGGGCCGTCACCCTGCCCGGGCCGTCACCCTCACCGGGCCGTCACCCTGACCGTTACCCTGACCGTCACCCTGACCGGGCCGTCACCCTGACCGGGCCGTTACCCTGACCGGGCCGTCACCCGGGGCGTCACCCTGACCGGGCCGTTACCCTGACCGGGCCGTTACCCTGACCGGGCCGTTACCCTGACCGGACCGTCACCCTGACCGGGCCGTTACCCTGACCGCGCCGTTACCCTGACCGGGCCGTCACCCTGACCGTCACCCTGACCGGGCCGTCACCCTGACCGGGCCGTTACCCTGACCGGGCCGTTACCCTGCCCGGGCCGTCACCCTGACCGTCACCCTGACCGTTACCCTGACCGTTACCCTGACCGGGCCGTCACCCTGACCGGGCCGTCACCCTGACCGTCACCCTGACCGGGCCGTTACCCTGACTGGGCCGTCACCCTGACCGGGCCGTTACCCTGACCGGGCCGTTACCCTGACCGGGCCGTCACCCTGACCGTTACCCTGACCGTCACCCTGACCGGGCCGTCACCCTGCCCGGGCCGTCACCCCGACCGGGCTGTTACCCTGACCGCGCCGTCACCCTGACCGGGCCGTTACCCTGACCGGGCCGTTACCCTGCCCGGGCCGTCACCCTGACCCATTACCCTGACCGGGCCGTCACCCTGCCCGGGCCGTCACCCTGACCGGGCCGTTACCCTGCCCGGGCCGTCACCCTGCCCGGGCCGTCACCCTGACCCATTACCCTGACCGGGCCGTTACCCTGACCGGGCCGTTACCCTGACCGGGCCGTTACCCTGCCCGGGCCGTCACCCTGCCCGGGCCGTCACCCTCACCGGGCCGTCACCCTGCCCGGGCCGTCACCCTCACCGGGCCGTCACCCTGACCGTTACCCTGACCGTCACCCTGACCGGGCCGTCACCCTGACCGGGCCGTTACCCTGACCGGGCCGTCACCCGGGGCGTCACCCTGACCGGGCCGTTACCCTGACCGGGCCGTTACCCTGACCGGGCCGTTACCCTGACCGGACCGTCACCCTGACCGGGCCGTTACCCTGACCGCGCCGTTACCCTGACCGGGCCGTCACCCTGACCGTCACCCTGACCGGGCCGTCACCCTGACCGGGCCGTCACCCTGACCGGGCCGTCACCCTGCCCGGGCCGTCACCCTGACCGGGCCGTTACCCTGACCGGGCCGTTACCCTGCCCGTTACCCTAACCGGGCCGTTACCCTGACCGGGCCGTTACCCTGCCCGGGCCGTCACCCTGCCCGGGCCGTCACCCTAACCGGGCCGTTAGCCTGCCCGGGCCGTCACCCTGCCCGGGCCGTCACCCTGCCCGGGCCGTCACCCTCACCGGGCCGTCACCCTGACCGGGCCGTTACCCTGACCGTCACCCTGACCGGGCCGTTACCCTGACCGTCACCCTGACCGGGCCGTCACCCTGACCGCGCCGTCACCCTGACCGGGCCGTTACCCTGACCGGGCCGTCACCCTGACCGTTACCCTGACCGTCACCCTGACCGGGCCGTCACCCTGCCCGGGCCGTCACCCCGACCGGGCTGTTACCCTGACCGCGCCGTCACCCTGACCGGGCCGTTACCCTGACCGGGCCGTTACCCTGCCCGGGCCGTCACCCTGACCCATTACCCTGACCGGGCCGTCACCCTGCCCGGGCCGTCACCCTGCCCGGGCCGTCACCCTGACCGGGCCGTTACCCTGCCCGGGCCGTCACCCTGCCCGGGCCATCACCCTGACCCATTACCCTGACCGGGCCGTTACCCTGACCGGGCCGTTACCCTGACCGGGCCGTTACCCTGCCCGGGCCGTCACCCTGCCCGGGCCGTCACCCTCACCGGGCCGTCACCCTGCCCGGGCCGTCACCCTCACCGGGCCGTCACCCTGACCGTTACCCTGACCGTCACCCTGACCGGGCCGTCACCCTGACCGGGCCGTTACCCTGACCGGGCCGTCACCCGGGGCGTCACCCTGACCGGGCCGTTACCCTGACCGGGCCGTTACCCTGACCGGGCCGTTACCCTGACCGGACCGTCACCCTGACCGGGCCGTTACCCTGACCGCGCCGTCACCCTGACCGGGCCGTCACCCTGACCGGGCCGTCACCCTGACCGGGCCGTCACCCTGACCGGGCCGTCACCCTGCCCGGGCCGTCACCCTGACCGGGCCGTTACCCTGACCGGGCCGTTACCCTGCCCGTTACCCTAACCGGGCCGTTACCCTGACCGGGCCGTCACCCTGCCCGGGCCGTCACCCTGACCGGGCCGTCACCCTGACCGGGCCGTTACCCTGACCGGGCCGTCACCCTGACCGGGCCGTCACCCTCACCGGGCCGTCACCCTGACCGGGCCGTTACCCTGACCGTCACCCTGACCGGGCCGTTACCCTGACCGTCACCCTGACCGGGCCGTTACCCTGACCGTCACCCTGACCGGGCCGTCACCCTGACCGCGCCGTCACCCTGACCGGGCCGTCACCCTGACCGGGCCGTCACCCTGACCGGGCCGTTACCCTGACCGGGCCGTTACCCTGACCGGACCGTCACCCTGACCGGGCCGTCACCCTGACCGGGCCGTCACCCTGACCGGACTGTTACTCTGACCGGGCCGTTACCCTGACCGGGCCGTTACCCTGACCGGGCCGTTACCCTGACCGGGCCGTTACCCTGCCCCTCTCACTCCCACGCTGCAGGATCCGGTGTTGTGCATCCAGAAATGCTCTTCTCCACCGGCAGAGGATGCTGCACCATGTACAAAAGAGAAAAAAGGGGGGCCGGCACAAGAAACTACAGGAGCGATGGACAAAAATGACAAAAATGATGCTATGAGATAATTAATAAATAAAAATGTAAATGGACCACCATGACTGAATGTGACCCGGTAACTGTTGTGTTTCAGGAACAAAGCCGGCTGGCTGGACAGCGAGCTCAACATGTTCACCCAGCAGTACCTGCAGCACAGCAAGTGACCGGGGGGGGGGGGGGCCCAGGGGCCCAGGGGCCATCCGGGTGGCCCTGGGGGGGCCCAGGGGCCACCCGGGTGGCCCTGGGGGGGCCCAGGGCCACCCGGCCACCGAGGAAGAGCCCGACCCCAAACCTTCACCTGGACACTAAAACTACCCACTAACCCCTCTGAGGGTCATGTGACCCCGGGGCGGGTCATGTGACCACCTGGGTGTGACACCAGGAAATGTAAAGATGTATGTAAACTGTGGTGGTGATGAGATGAAAACATGAATTTAATTTATTGATTGATGAAGTTTATCCTGCTTGGTGTAAAATAGAGATTGTTGCACGTTGAGAACCAGAAGTTCTGGTGGTTCATTAAAGATCAAATGTTAGGACCAAACTTGTGTGGAGCTGTTTTTCTGCTGCTGTGTCCCCCGTAGTCCCCTCTTTTGTCCCTTGTGTGCCCCGTGTCCTCCCTAAACCAGAACAGAAAGTGTTCCGGCCTCGTCTTCCAACGGGGGCCACGTTTTGCACAATGGATGCATTTCCTCGTTAGCACAGATGCTAAAGCAGCGGTCGGCAACCCAAAATGTTTTAGAGCCATATTGGACCAAAAACACAAAAAACAAATATGTCTGGAGCCGCAAAAAATGAAAAGTCTTGTATCAGAATTAGAATGAAGAAACACATGCTGCATGTTTCTATATTAGTTAGAACTGGGTCCTCGGCTGCTAATGTGGCTGCTAATGTGGCTGCTAATGTGGCTGCTAATGTGGCTGCTAATGTAGCTGCTAATGTGGCTGCTAATGTGGCTGCTAATGTCTTTCCACACGACTCTTTTTGTTATTGGAAAACTTCTCTCTACAGAACAAACATTCAGGCAACGAATGCAAATGATTCGCTCCATGAAACGTTGAATCCTCTTTTCTCAGTTATTTTTCTCTTTTTCCCTCTGGAAACAATGATCCCTTTGGATGTTTGTTTACAACAGCTCCTGCCTAGCGCCCCCTGCTGGTGGAAACACGTGGCTACGATGCAAAACTACAGAAGTCAGGGCCAGGCAGGAAAAAAAATATATATATATATATTTTAGAGGAGGTTTTTTTTTTATTGTGCACTTCGAGAAAAAAGTCGAAATGTTGAGGAAAAAAAGAAGAAATTTGGTTTTCAACATTAATCTCGACATTTCAACTTTTTTCTCGACATTTCGACTTTTTTCTCGAAGTACACAATAAAAAAAAATCTTCCGCGCTCAAATATTTTTTCTCCTGCACGGCGCTGATTCTCTTCCGTACAAATCTTTGTTAACAGAATTGTTGAAATTTTGTATGTATTCTACACATTTTTACAGCATTGGAAAACGTTCAGAATGTTTGTGTCATGTTTGTCCTCCTACAGAAACCACATTAAAACCAAAAATATATTCCCCTCCCCATCTATTTCCATTTTCAAACATTTTTGAAAAAGCTCCAGGAGCCACTAGGGCGGTGCTAAAGAGCCGCGGGTTTGGACCCCCGGACTAATGGATGTTCATATGTTCATATGTTTTACCGTGAGGAGGAGGCAGCGTCGCCACCCGTCCCTTAAATACGGAATCGTTACGTAATTTGGAATTAAAGGTTCTGCATTGAACCAATACGGACATTTGTTATGCTAATCAGAAAATTAGAATATTGTGATTTTCTCTAATGCAATTACAAAAACAAAAATGTCATAAATTCTGGATTCATTACTGATGAAGCATTCCAACAGCACGTGGCCCCTACAGGGACAACGACGCCTTGCCCCAGTCCTACCTCCTGCAGGGCTTTGAACTAGGACCCAACACCTTTGTGTTAGCTTCAAACTTCCTACCCCCATGTAGTAGATGACACCTTGGAAGTTGGTTCAAACAGACTCTGAATACTAGAGCACCCCATGGGGTGATTTTAGTCTGTGACCTATTGTCTCACACAAGTTCCGGCGTCTTGCATCCCTGCCGAGACAGGCACCGGGGGAGTGGCTTTGACTTCCAGCTCCTGCAGAGACGAGGACTCGATACCATATATGGACTTCCTGACCCAGGGGGTAGTCCCGAATTGGAAGATCACAGGCTTCTTGTATAAAAACCCTGTTGTAAAATCTCTCGGGGTCGGCATATCAACCAGACTCTGGTCTGTGTAGATCCGCCCACCGCCGGCTGAATAAAACTCACATACCACAAAGCGGACTTATGAAATGGTTTGGTAAATTCCTCAACAATTTGGTGCCTGTGACCCTGATTGACAATAGACCTTCGACGGAAACTCCTCTTTGCAGACCAACGACACAATCAGCAACTCTATCTAAATTTTCAAAAGGTAAGGGATCCACTTGCAAAATCCCAAATTATTGTTGCTGAGTTGTTGTCGAAAGTCTGTGGACTGGAGTACCAGAAAAAAGGTTGACGTCATCCTGAAATTTTAGGTAAGTGCGCTGTGTGGTTGTGAGCAAGGGGTTATTGGGAAAAGTTATTGTAGAGATGTTTTAGGAATGCTGGCAATTTCATAACACTTGAATTTGATTGTGTTGTGAGAATGTTCTGCTTCTCCTGCCTTAGAATTTGACTCGCTCTTGTAAAAAGGTTTAATGTCTCGGGTAACATTAAAGAGAGAAATGGCCAGAACGCCATGGTTGGTCTGAGTACCAAAAAGATAGTCCAGTGGGACTTATGAGCATATGCAGGACTTGGGGTCCGTAAGTGTTGGAACACTGATATATTTGTGAGAAATAGACATATACTGTATGTAGAGGAACTGTTTTTATTTTATAAGTGGGGATGACTCGCTCAAATACTTGAGGTATATTTCATTTCAGTAAGAATCGACTCGCTATTCTTACATTAACACGAATGATTTGTATGCTCAAGTAGACTGATGGTTGGAAGAATTAGCAAGTGATTTGTGGGTAAAAGTGAGTGTAATTGAACGTTTTCTGGAGGGATCTTACAGAAAGAAAATGGAAAGTTTTTGGGAAGTTTTTCAGTAGAGAGTCAGAGAAAGAGTTGACTGATCCCATTTAAATACATGTATGGTAATTACGGTACCGATAGTTTTATTTGTTAGTTTTATTTGTTACTTAGTTATTATTAAATATGGTTAAAATAACTAAAGCACTTCAAACTCCCTCAGATCTTTGGAGGAATGAAAGTAGACGCCGTAATGCAGAATCCCAAATAGCTTCGCTTACTGATCAAAATAAAAAAGCTCAACAGAAGAATTTAAAAAACAACGCAGACAAAAATGAAATTAGAGAACCAGTTAAATGATAAAATCAAAACCTTTATCCGGTGAAACAGATTAAAGAATTAAGTGACGATGACACTTCTGATGACGACTGGATTTTACAGAAATTCAAGATCTGTTGCCTACAAAATTTGGAGCCAAATAATAGTAAGAGATTTTAAATAAATACACAAAAATGACTAGAGGAAACAGCTGTTAAACTAACTTTGCCACATGATTTGAAAAGTACTTGATGCTTGTAGAATTCCCTTTAATCCCACAGCTGTTGCCAAAATCACACCAGAGCAAGCTCAGACCTTTTTACAATATTTATGCCTTAACAGTTCAAAGGGAAGTAGATGATAATCCCAGGGAACTTTATACTAAAATAATGTTGACAGCAAAAGAGAATTGTGGTCTGTCACGAGATCAGATTGATGGATTTCCTCCAGGGTACATGCAAAATATATATTTGCTAATTGCCCTCAACAAAGTGTAGGGCTGGATAACGCAAAACAAAAGGATCTGAAATGTATGAAAATACTAATGTTTGTCAAAAGTGTTTACAACAGGTTGAGCGCAAAGAGGAGGCGCAGAGGAACCAGCCAATTAATTAATTCACACCAATCAACAAAATGCCCCACGTCACACGTCTCAAACAAAGAAAATTAAAACTGCTGGTGAGCCCACATAATCTTATCCTGCCTATGGTAACTCCATCATGTAAGTGCATGGAAATCTGTCTGTGAGCCAACTATAGTGTCTATAAGCTTTTTCTGAAAGCATGTCCAACTAATCTTTAACTAGTGGAGTAATTATTTTTCAGACGGTTTTTTACTTTTTACTCCTTACATTTTAAAAACAGCCTCGTTACTCTATTTCATTTTGGCCTTTAAATAAAACTATCCAGTTAAATTGTGCCATCCGGATAGAGTGAATTTGGTTGTGGTTGGATGAGAAGTATAAACATAATACCACTCCGACACCCTATTGGTTTGTACGTGTCTGCTCTCTGAAACACATGTTAATGCTCAATAGTACACATATATGGTTCTTTAATATATTTGCATTATACTAAGATGCATTCATTTTCAATGGCTTTTAGCCTTAATGGCTTTTCCCCCCCTTATATTACTTTTACTTTTATACTTTAAGTAGTTTTGAAACCAGTACTTTATACTTTTACTTGAGGAAAAAAATTTGAGTTGATACTTCAACTTCTACAGGAGTATTTTTTAACTCTAATATCTATACTTCTACCTGAGTAATGAATGTGAATACTGAAGACACCTCTGTCTTTAACACTCGTCCTGACCTTTCCTGTTTTCTTCACTGACGACTCTGCTTATAAAAATAGAATACCATACGCAGGTTATACAATTTGTGATAATTCTTAATTGTTGAAAGCGCCGCCTTGCCCTCCTCCTCCAGCTAAGTAGATGAAACTATATATACTGATCAAAAGGTAAAACTGTTACAATCTATACAGATTGCAGATATGCTTTTGGTTGTGTACACGATTTATATATTGTGGGCGAACCGAGGATTTATCACATCCTCGGAGACACCCGTTAAACGTGGTAAATTGATTGGTGAACTGTTACAAGCCTGTCAACTACCTTCATCTATTGCTTTGTTGAATGTGAAGCCCACACCCAGTCCAAGGACCCTGTTTCACTAGGCAATGCTTCAGCTGACCATGCAGCAAAAGAAACTGCCAAATTTGGCTTACCTGTCCATGTAAAGCTTTGCCCTTCTATACCCGCTAACGACCTGGTTTCTCCTAATGATGTAGCCCTCCTACAAGAGACTACTGAGGTGAAGAAAACACAGATTGTAGCATTCCCATGGTTGTAAAAATGTAAATAATTTGTGGGTCAGCAACGACGGCCGCGTTGTGAAACCCACATCCTTGTACCCGTGAATAGCACGCATGTCCCATAGCTACTTGATATTTGAATTTGCTTTGTTGGCTTGTTGTTATTTGGCTTCTGATCACATGTTTAAGGTTCACTTGCAAAATATGTATCACTACTCCACTGTAACTCAAAAAAAAAAAAAAAAATTGTGAATTGATGAAGCATTCCAACAGCACGTGGCCCCTACAGGGACAACGACGCCTTGCCCCAGTCCTACCTCCTGCAGGGCTTTGAACTAGGACCCAACACCTTCGTGTTAGCTTCAAACTTCCGACCCCCATGTAGAAGATGACACCTTGGAAGTTGGTTCAAACAGACTCTGAACACTAGAGCACCCCATGGGGTGATTTTAGTCTGTGACCTATTGTCTCACACAAGTTCCGGTGTCTTGCATCCCTGCCGAGACAGGCACCGGGGGAGTGGCTTCGACTTCCAGCTCCTGCAGAGACGAGGACTCGATACCATATATGGACTTCCTGACCCAGGGGGTAGTCCCGAATTGGAAGATCACAGGCTTCTTGTATAAAAACCCTGTTGTAAAATCTCTCGGGGTCGGCATATCAACAAGACTCTGGTCTGTGTAGATCCGCCCACCGCCGGCTGAATAAAACTCACATACCACAAAGCGGACTTATGAAATGGTTTGGTAAATTCCTCAACATCACAAATCAACTGAAATATTGCAAGCGTTTTATTATTTTAATATTTCTGATCATGGCTTACAGCTTAAGAAAACTCAAATATCCTATCTAAAAAAATTAGAATATTCTGGGAATCTTAATCTTAAACTGTAAACCATAATCAGCAATATTAAAATAATAAAAGGCTTGCAATATTTCAGTTGATTTGTAATGAATCCAGAATGTATGACATTTTTGTTTTTTTAATTGCATTACAGAAAATAAAGAACTTTACCACAATATCCTAATTTTCTGAGACAGTCATGTACAGGAGAAGGTCGGAAAATTTGAATATATTGTAAAACTTAATTCGTAGTAAATTCAACTAAAGGTGAAACAAATATATTATTTCCCACTACATTCAAAGTGAGATATTTCAAGCCTTTATTTGTTATAATTTTAGTGATTATGGCTCACAGTTTATGAAAACCCCAAATAAAGAAATCTATATTATGAAATTAATAAACAATTAAATCATCAAAATTATATAAAATAAAGATTTAACATATCTTGCTTTGCCTGTAATGAGACTATGTAATGTATTAGTTTTACCTTTTAAGTTGAATTATTGAAATAAATTGACTTTTACACCATATTCTACATCTGGGCTGATGTGGACGTATGTAGCATATTAGCAGTCTTGGGCAAGTTACATCCAAAATATAATACATTATATATTACTAGTTACTGTCATTTGAAAGTAATTAGTTACATTACAATATTACTATATCTGAATTGTAATGCGTTACACTACTTGTGTATTACTTTTGAGTTACTTTCAACAAAATAGCCACAGAAATATATGACTAAGCATTTAAAAATGCTAAACTGCAGATTGTTATAGCTGATTATGTACATTCAGTGGAGGATGATGTAACATAATGACTGTGTAGGCCCCTAAAGCTACTAATAACTTAATATAATTAGGCACAGTAAAGGCTCATGGCACAATACAATAAGTAACAATGACAGTTAGAATCATATAAGCAGACAAATGATCAAAGTCTGTAAGTTATGATGGAGATGCTGCAAATATTTAAAGTCCTGGCCTATTCATATGAAACAAAATAGAGTTAGAGCCCACTATAACATAGCCTATAGCCTTATAATATGACAAACACACAATCTCTTTTTCTTTTAGTTTCTATTGTTTTATTCTCTTTTAATTCAAGCTTACAGCACAAAGATGCCATGCACTGAATGGACACAACTTCTGTTTTATGAGTCCAACAAACATTAACATGTAATCTAAACATAGGCTACAACGGCTAATCAATAAAACACAGGCCAGAGAAGCCAGGAAATTTGCAAAAAAAATGGCTACAACGTAGGCTACCACAGAAAGGCTGGTAAAATTTCAATCACTTATAGCTAGAACTCTAGCTAAAGCACATACGGTACTTTAAGAAAACTGAAAATAAAATAAAGTGCATGGGCCTATTTGGCAAATATGAAATACAAATCAGTCATTTCACTCCCAACTTCACTAAAAATGTAAGACTGGATAAATAAATAAACATAAAATTGAAAATAAAAAATTATTTCTTCACAGAAACCTGTTCCTGTCAAATGGCCTATATAACAGAGGTAGCATGCAGCCTACAAGGCTGGTAAAGTAAACAGAACTATAAAGGCAGTCATGGCCTGGACATAGCCTACTTCTGGTTCTAGGGTGTAGTGGGGGGGACTAACCTATTCCACCACCCTCTTGACTGAAATATCTGTTGAAGCGCATCAGGAGAAGGCGCTGAAAGCGTCCATCACCAAGACGGTTGCGTTTTGGGGTGAGCACAAGATTCCCAAGACTGAAAAGTCTTTCTACTGGTGCACTTGATGGTGTTGGGGTGTTATAGCGGAGTGCAATTTTTTTAATCCTTGGAAACATGTGCAGGCTTTCCATCACAGGGGCAGAACTGAGATAAGACATTACCTCTGTTTCCACTGACATGGGCGCATCAGCTGTGGCACTGGGCTGTACTTCAAAAGAAAAAAAGTCATCCTCGCTGGAGGCAGCAGCAGCAGGTTGATGGGGATCAGGCATCAGGGCTGTAGGCTCTTCTGTTGTAAGGGAGCGGCACTCCGTTGTGAGGAGGAGCTTGATGTGGTCTCTTCTGGATTCTTCTTTTACCCAGCGCAGCTTGAACTTTGGCAGCGAAACAGCAGCCAGAAGTGCATCCTTGGAATCAATCATCGCAGCAAATCGAGTTTTGATTGCTCCCACGATAACCTCAGGCAGCCCAGTGGTCATTTGCGATAGGCCCTGTGTCATTACTAAGGTTTTGGCCATCAAAACTTCGAGTGTTGGTTGAAGTGTCCCAAAAAAGCAAGTGTCCTCACCTTGTAGGATGTCCAATGCAACTGTGAAAGGCTTCATAATGTAACAATATTCCTTGAGAAATTGGTATTCCCTGTCATTCATACATTTAATCTGAAGCTGTGTGCATAGGCTATTTATGTCAGTGAGGGGCATTTCTATGACACGAGCATAGGCGTTATAGAATGAGTTCCACCTTGTTGTTGTGGGGACAATCAACTTTCTTTCACTGACCTCTTCCACGCACTCTGATGCGATGGTGGAGCGGCTGGCCCTTGTCCACAGTGCTGAACATTTAGCTGTAGCACTACGATACACAGCCCTTGATTCTGGATTAGACACCAGCCACTTAACAACCTCGTTGTTTGCAATTAGATTAAGTGTATGGGCTGCACATCTATGGTGGGGAGGCAGTACACATTGTCCATGCTGCGCATCATCGGCAGTAAGCACACTATGAAGGTCTGTGAACTCCACCTCACCATCACCCTCCTCCTCCTCCCCCTCCTCCTCCAACTCCACTTGAAGTTGCTGATGCTCCTTGAAGGCTTTAACAAAGTTGCTCCCATTGTCCGTCACACATGCAGTCACTTTATTGTATGTCAGTCCATACTGAGAAAAAATGTCTTCTAGCTCTGTTGCAATTGCATCATATGTGTGTCTACCCCTAAATCTTTTACAAGCTATTGCAGCCTTCTTTCGTGCCAAGGTATCTGCATCAATCCAGTGCACGGTGACCCCCATAAAACTTTTGTTGTTGGCACTCCATATGTCTGCTGTTGTTGACACATACTGCTGGGCTTCGAGTATTTTCTTCAGCTCCTTCTCCATGACAGCATATGCCTTGTCCAAATCTTTGGCAAATGTTTTTCTGTCAGGCAGTACATGCTGAAAAATTAAGAAGATAGCTAGATGTTAAACTCATGCTGTTTTTAAATTGGTCAGACTATATTCGCATATCCGTAAAAAAAAAAAAAAAAAAATAATAATAATAATAATAATAATAATAACAGGGGTGATAGTAAAAAAAAATCCTGAGCCTGAACTTTTTTTCCCTGGGAGGTAAGCGAGCCCCTAAGTCAAGATATATGCCCCGATCAACACAATTGTCATTTTTTGTCCTCTTAAAGTGTAAGTCTGGTGTAAATTGACCCATGGTCCTGTTCAAGCTCACCACATGCAGCCCATAGAAAACAGAATGAGACAATTGAACAACATAGGCCAGGGGTGTGATTCCCTGGGACAACATTTTGATAAATAGTTAATTAAATTGAATATTCTGATGACTTTTGTAGATTTTCCATATTTTTGTAGATATGCCTCCACGCTGCCAAACACACACAAACTCAACCGCATGTGAAACAGTAAATTGGCTTAGAATGGCCTATTTTACTGTCATCAGGAGGAAATATTGTAGAAAAACATTAATGTCCACACTAGTATAAATACAGGTTTGCATGGCCTCACAAAATGATGCCGTTTACAATGAGGTGGCGGCACTTATGATTCTAATGTAGGGCTGAGCGATTTTTGAAAATAATCTAATTGCAATTTTTTTCCTCAATATTACGATTGCGATTTAATGTGATTATTTTTTTTCAAGGTCCTGTTCTCATGTATTTTTCAACTACACAAAAAATAAATCAGTCTGTTTCAAGTAGATTTTCACTTGAAATAAGTAGAAAAATCTGCCAGTTGGACAAGATTTTTTTTGCTTGTAATAAGAAGATAAATCTTGTCCCACTGGCAGATTTTTCTACTTATTTCAAGTGAAAATTTACTTGAAACAGGTGTTTTACAGGGGGGATGATTTGGACCGTTTTTATTTCAGGGTGGGATGATTTGGACCGTTTTTACTTCAGGGGGGGATGATTTGGACGAAAACACCAGCAAGCTAAAAAACAAACCAATAAAGCTCTCAGAGTTAACAAAACGAGCCCCGCTGTTTTAACCTCTCATCCTCATGAGCTGATGGGCTTCAGGTGTGGTTTAAGGCTGACTTATGGTTCTGCGTTACACCAACGCAGGCCATACGCCGTGGGTTACGCGAACTACGGCGTACCCTACGGCGAAAGCTCTGCGTCGATTTAACGCGGAACTATAAATCAGGCTTCACAGCGCCAGCTCCTCGCCGACTCTGCGCTCATATATTTCATACATTTATAAAGCCCATATATTTATAAAGCCTCACTTGGCCGAGCTCTAACGCTGAGGCCATGGTAGATTTAGATTACACGCGGACACGCAGCACTGTTGACTTTTCCCTGCCGGTTCTGCTCACTGCTCACTCGCTAACGAGTCCCCTCACAAACAGAGTCCGGCGGCGCTACGTTCCGCCGCGCCGCGTTCCCAACGTTGTGTGCGCTACTCACCGGTATTACGGTATATGAAAAATTCATATCATAATAAAAATAAAAAACATGAGAGATTCACTTCTCCTCAACAGCACGGACTCGCTATTTAGGTTGTTATTTAAAATGATAACAAGGTCTATACATGGCCGCATGGCCCACTCTCTATGACAACGTTAGCTTACCTTGTCGTTGCTGCTCACGGGGATTTTGCTGACAAGCTTTCTGAACGCTGGCGATTCTACCGTTGATAGGGAGTGCATGTCTTCCACAATAAATTCTGCCACCAGTCTCCTCACTTCTCTGACTTCAAGAACCATGGCAGACCGAGAGAAACTTAACTTTTGTTGCTTTGTCTGTCCCGTATGCTCGTCCTCTTTTTTCTTTCTCTTCTCCGCAGGTGCATCCCTCTCTTTCAGCTTAGTGTTAGCGTGGCACCGGTCCAGGTGTTTCTTTAAGTTACTCGTGCTATTTTTTGACGTCGAGAGTTCCCTCGGTGTCGCACACAGGTTGCATTTTACAATGACGTTCTTCTCCTTCTCTTTGAGGAACTGAAAATAATGGGCGAATGTCCATCGCGCAAACGTAGAGTCCGGCTGCGTCGTGTCTGTTGTCATCATCAGCCTCAACAGGAGAGAAAAAAAAACAACAGGAAATCGCGCTTGCTCCCGAGTCCTTTTTTCCTGTTGTCGGGATGTCTCGCGTCGCGGTGTTGGTGAATTCTTTAAAAAACAACAGCTAAACGGGTTAAAATGCGTTGTAACGCGCGTTACTTAGATTGTAACGAGTAAAATATTACCGAAAATTTATTAATAATGCGTTATATTACTGCGTTACAGCAAATAGTAATACATTACTGTAATTGCGTTACTTTTGTAACGCGTTACCCCCAACACTGCATATTAGCATAGGAGGATATTTCAGTTGCTATAATCTTGTCTGTCTGTACAGTTATGCTAGTTCAATGCTATTAAAGCACTTTAAACTTTAAATCAAATCATTTTGCTTTTTCATATACGGTAGTTTAGAAGTTTTGGGGATGTCCCTTTTTTTGGTGCCTGCGCTGCTGAAATCGGGGCGTCCCTTATTTCTATTTCTGAAAGGTGACGACTCTAGGAGGAGGAACAGATCTGAATGGTGAGTAATCTGTTCATGCAATGATTGGCAGCTCCAGAAACCAATCAGAAGGGAGCAGGCATAACTCTCTAATAATTGAACCAGTAACCCCTTTGTGGCACAAGTCACTAACAGGTCACTAAAAAGTCACCAAAATGTCACTAACAAGTCACTACAGGTCATTAACAGGTCACTAACAAGCCACGAACAAGTCATTAACAGGTCACTAACAGGTCATGAACAAGCCACGAACAGGTCACTAAAAAGTCACCAAAATGTCACTAACAAGTCACTAACAGGTCATTAACAAGTAACTTACAAGATACCAACATGTCACTAACAGTTCACTAACAAGACAATAATAGGTCACGAACAAGTCACTAACAGGTCACTAACAGGTCACTATTCAATTCAATTCAATTCAATTTTATTTATATAGCGTCTAATACAACAGAGTTGTCTCTAGACGCTTTCCAGAGACCCATACCCAGAACATGACCCCCGAGCAGTTATTACATAAACAATGGCAGGTAAAAAATACGGTAACACTTTACAATAAGGGTCCCTTAATTAACGTTAGTTAATGCATTATTAAGCATTAATTAACAGTTTAATAATAGTTAAATAACCATTATTATGTATTACTTAACATTAATTAGCATATTAGTTAATGCATTAATAAACAGTTAGTTAATGCATTATTAAGCATTAATTAACAGTGTAATAACAGTTAAATAACCATTATTATGTATTACTTAACATTAATTAGCATATTAGTTAATGCATTAATAAACAGTTAATTAATGCCTACTGCTCAGAGTTAATTAATACATTAGTAAGCATTAATAAACGTTACATGATGTAATTATTTATCCTTATGTATGCATTACTTAGTATAAAGTAATACATTAGTTAATACATAAGTAAAACGTTAATAATGTCCCTAGTAATCATTTACTAATGGTGTTTATTTGGAGTGAATAAGCATTAAGTAACAGCTACCTAATACATCTACTAATCATTCGCTAATGGTGTACATGTTTACTGGATGGGCATTATTAAACAACTATTTAGAGTCTTAAGTAATCATTTCTTAATGGTGCTGTGTATGTTATCAGGTAGCTTACCTGACCTTATGAACGGTAACCTGACATAAACCTTAATAAATGTATAGGAGTGGCTCATAACCATTACTTAACCATTAGTAAAGGCTTGCTGGACCCTTATTGTAAAGTGTAACACATTTATCCCTTAGGTAACACATTATTAATGCTTAACTGCCTCATAAGCATGCATAAGCAGGAATCGGGGAAGTGCTGGCCCGCCGACACATGAAGGTGGTCTTCTTCGGGAGGTGAGTTGGCCCCGCCCACCGGTGAGTTAGCCACGTCCACTGGTGAGTTAGCCCCGCCCACCGGTGAGTGAGTTAGCCCGTCCACCGGTGAGTTAGCCCGCCCACCGGTGAGTTAGCCCCGCCCACCGGTGAGTTAGCCCCGCCCACCGGTGAGTTAGCCCGCCCACCGGTGAGTTAGCCCCGCCCACCGGTGAGTTAGCCCCGCCCACCGGTGAGTTAGCCCGCCCACCGGTGAGTTAGCCCCGCCCACCGGTGAGTTAGCCCCGCCCACCGGTGAGTTAGCCCCGCCCACCGGTGAGTTAGCCCCGCCCACCGGTGAGTTAGCCCCGCCCACCGGTGAGTTAGCCCCGCACACCGGTGAGTTAGCCACGCACACCGGTGAGTTAGCCACGTCCACCGGTGAGTTAGCCACGTCCACCGGTGAGTTAGCCACGTCCACCGGTGAGTTAGCCACATCCACCGGTGAGTTAGCCACGTCCACCGGTGAGTTAGCCACGTCCACCGGTGAGTTAGCCCGCACACCGGTGAGTTAGCCCCGCACACCGGTGAGTTAGCCCGCCCACCGGTGAGTTAGCCACGTCCACCGGCGAGTTAGCCCCGCACAGCGGTGAGTTAGCCCCGCCCACCGGTGAGTTAGCCCCGCCCACCGGTGAGTTAGCCCCGCCCACCGGTGAGTTAGCCCCGCCCACCGGTGAGTTAGCCCCGCCCACCGGTGAGTTAGCCCCGCCCACCGGTGAGTTAGCCCCGCCCACCGGTGAGTTAGCCCCGCCCACCGGTGAGTTAGCCCCGACCACCGGTGAGTTAGCCACGTCCACCGGTGAGTTAGCCCCGACCACCGGTGAGTTAGCCACGTCCACCGGTGAGTTAGCCCCGACCACCGGTGAGTTAGCCACGTCCACCGGTGAGTTAGCCACGACCACCGGTGAGTTAGCCACGACCACCGGTGAGTTAGCCACGACCACCGGTGAGTTAGCCACGACCACCGGTGAGTTAGCCACGACCACCGGTGAGTTAGCCCCGCCCACCGGTGAGTTAGCCCCGCCCACCGGTGAGTTAGCCACGACCACCGGTGAGTTAGCCACGTCCACCGGTGAGTTAGCCCCGACCACCGGTGAGTTAGCCACGTCCACCGGTGAGTTAGCCACGACCACCGGTGAGTTAGCCCCGCCCACCGGTGAGTTAGCCCCGCCCACCGGTGAGTTAGCCACGTCCACCGGTGAGTTAGCCACGTCCACCGGTGAGTTAGCCACGTCCACCGGTGAGTTAGCCACGTCCACCGGTGAGTTAGCCACGTCCACCGGTGAGTTAGCCACGTCCACCGGTGAGTTAGCCACGTCCACCGGTGAGTTAGCCCCGTCCACCGGTGAGTTAGCCACGTCCACCGGTGAGTTAGCCCCGCACACCGGTGAGTTAGCCCAGCACACCGGTGAGTTAGCCACGACCACCGGTGAGTTAGCCCCGCCCACCGGCGAGTTAGCCCCGCACAGCGGTGAGTTAGCCCCGCACACCGGTGAGTTAGCCACGTCCACCGGTGAGTTAGCCACGTCCACCGGTGAGTTAGCCCCGTCCACCGGTGAGTTAGCCACGTCCACCGGTGAGTTAGCCCGCCCACCGGTGAGTTAGCCACGCCCACCGGTGAGTTAGCCACGCCCACCGGTGAGTTAGCCACGCCCACCGGTGAGTTAGCCACGTCCACCGGTGAGTTAGCCACGTCCACCGGTGAGTTAGCCACGCCCACCGGTGAGTTAGCCCCGCCCACCGGTGAGTTAGCCACGTCCACCGGTGAGTTAGCCACGTCCACCGGTGAGTTAGCCACGTCCACCGGTGAGTTAGCCACGTCCACCGGTGAGTTAGCCACGCCCACCGGTGAGTTAGCCACGTCCACCGGTGAGTTAGCCACGTCCACCGGTGAGTTAGCCATGTCCACCGGTGAGTTAGCCACGTCCACCGGTGAGTTAGCCACGTCCACCGGTGAGTTAGCCACGTCCACCGGTGAGTTAGCCATGTCCACCGGTGAGTTAGCCATGTCCACCGGTGAGTTAGCCACGTCCACCGGTGAGTTAGCCATGTCCACCGGTGAGTTAGCCACGTCCACCGGTGAGTTAGCCATGTCCACCGGTGAGTTAGCCATGTCCACCGGTGAGTTAGCCCCGCCCACCGGTGAGTTAGCCCCGCCCACCGGTGAGTTAGCCCGCCCACCGGTGAGTTAGCCCCGCCCACCGGTGAGTTAGCCCCGCCCACCGGTGAGTTAGCCCCGCCCACCGGTGAGTTAGCCCCGCCCACCGGTGAGTTAGCCCCGCCCACCGGTGAGTTAGCCCCGCACACCGGTGAGTTAGCCCCGCACACCGGTGAGTTAGCCACGTCCACCGGTGAGTTAGCCACGTCCACCGGTGAGTTAGCCACGTCCACCGGTGAGTTAGCCACGTCCACCGGTGAGTTAGCCACGTCCACCGGTGAGTTAGCCACGTCCACCGGTGAGTTAGCCCGCACACCGGTGAGTTAGCCCCGCACACCGGTGAGTTAGCCCGCCCACCGGTGAGTTAGCCACGTCCACTGGCGAGTTAGCCCCGCACAGCGGTGAGTTAGCCCGCCCACCGGTGAGTTAGCCCCGCCCACCGGTGAGTTAGCCCCGCCCACCGGTGAGTTAGCCCCGCCCACCGGTGAGTTAGCCCCGCCCACCGGTGAGTTAGCCCCGCCCACCGGTGAGTTAGCCCCGACCACCGGTGAGTTAGCCCCGACCACCGGTGAGTTAGCCCCGACCACCGGTGAGTTAGCCACGTCCACCGGTGAGTTAGCCCCGCCCACCGGTGAGTTAGCCCCGCCCACCGGTGAGTTAGCCCCGACCACCGGTGAGTTAGCCCCGACCACCGGTGAGTTAGCCATGTCCACCGGTGAGTTAGCCACGTCCACCGGTGAGTTAGCCATGTCCACCGGTGAGTTAGCCACGTCCACCGGTGAGTTAGCCATGTCCACCGGTGAGTTAGCCATGTCCACCGGTGAGTTAGCCACGTCCACCGGTGAGTTAGCCATGTCCACCGGTGAGTTAGCCACGTCCACCGGTGAGTTAGCCATGTCCACCGGTGAGTTAGCCATGTCCACCGGTGAGTTAGCCCCGCCCACCGGTGAGTTAGCCCCGCCCACCGGTGAGTTAGCCCGCCCACCGGTGAGTTAGCCCCGCCCACCGGTGAGTTAGCCCCGCCCACCGGTGAGTTAGCCCCGCCCACCGGTGAGTTAGCCCCGCCCACCGGTGAGTTAGCCCCGCCCACCGGTGAGTTAGCCCCGCACACCGGTGAGTTAGCCACGTCCACCGGTGAGTTAGCCACGTCCACCGGTGAGTTAGCCACGTCCACCGGTGAGTTAGCCACGTCCACCGGTGAGTTAGCCCCGACCACCGGTGAGTTAGCCACGTCCACCGGTGAGTTAGCCCCGACCACCGGTGAGTTAGCCACGTCCACCGGTGAGTTAGCCACGACCACCGGTGAGTTAGCCACGACCACCGGTGAGTTAGCCACGACCACCGGTGAGTTAGCCACGACCACCGGTGAGTTAGCCCCGCCCACCGGTGAGTTAGCCCCGCCCACCGGTGAGTTAGCCCCGCCCACCGGTGAGTTAGCCACGACCACCGGTGAGTTAGCCACGTCCACCGGTGAGTTAGCCCCGACCACCGGTGAGTTAGCCACGTCCACCGGTGAGTTAGCCACGACCACCGGTGAGTTAGCCCCGCCCACCGGTGAGTTAGCCCCGCCCACCGGTGAGTTAGCCACGTCCACCGGTGAGTTAGCCACGTCCACCGGTGAGTTAGCCACGTCCACCGGTGAGTTAGCCACGTCCACCGGTGAGTTAGCCCCGTCCACCGGTGAGTTAGCCACGTCCACCGGTGAGTTAGCCCCGCACACCGGTGAGTTAGCCCCGCACACCGGTGAGTTAGCCACGACCACCGGTGAGTTAGCCCCGCCCACCGGCGAGTTAGCCCCGCACAGCGGTGAGTTAGCCCCGCACACCGGTGAGTTAGCCACGTCCACCGGTGAGTTAGCCACGTCCACCGGTGAGTTAGCCCCGTCCACCGGTGAGTTAGCCACGTCCACCGGTGAGTTAGCCCGCCCACCGGTGAGTTAGCCACGCCCACCGGTGAGTTAGCCACGCCCACCGGTGAGTTAGCCACGCCCACCGGTGAGTTAGCCACGTCCACCGGTGAGTTAGCCACGTCCACCGGTGAGTTAGCCACGCCCACCGGTGAGTTAGCCCCGCCCACCGGTGAGTTAGCCACGTCCACCGGTGAGTTAGCCACGTCCACCGGTGAGTTAGCCACGTCCACCGGTGAGTTAGCCACGTCCACCGGTGAGTTAGCCACGCCCACCGGTGAGTTAGCCACGTCCACCGGTGAGTTAGCCACGTCCACCGGTGAGTTAGCCACGTCCACCGGTGAGTTAGCCACGTCCACCGGTGAGTTAGCCATGTCCACCGGTGAGTTAGCCACGTCCACCGGTGAGTTAGCCATGTCCACCGGTGAGTTAGCCATGTCCACCGGTGAGTTAGCCACGTCCACCGGTGAGTTAGCCATGTCCACCGGTGAGTTAGCCACGTCCACCGGTGAGTTAGCCATGTCCACCGGTGAGTTAGCCACGTCCACCGGTGAGTTAGCCATGTCCACCGGTGAGTTAGCCATGTCCACCGGTGAGTTAGCCATGTCCACCGGTGAGTTAGCCATGTCCACCGGTGAGTTAGCCCCGCCCACCAGCCTGGAACCAGTAGAGTTCTTTATGGTGAAGGATCTATCACCACAACACCTAATACTATTGATGATCTGATCATTGATGAACTGATCATTGATGATGAATTGATCATTGATGAACTGATCATTGATGATGAATTGATCATTGATGAACTGATCATTGATGATCTGATCATTGATGATGAACTGATCATTGATGAACTGATCATTGATGAACTGATCATTGATGATGAACTGATCATTGATGATGAATTGATCATTGATGAACTGATCATTGATGATGAATTGATCATTGATGAACTGATCATTGATGAACTGATCATTGATGATGAACTGATTATTGATGAACTGATCATTGATGAACTGATCATTGATGATGAACTGATCATTGATGATGAATTGATCATTGATGAACTGATCATTGATGATGAATTGATCATTGATGAACTGATCATTGATGAACTGATCATTGATGATCTGATCATTGATGAACTGATCATTGATGATGAACTGATCATTGATGAACTGATCATTGATGATGAACTGATCATTGATGATGAACTGATCATTGATGAACTGATCATTGATGAACTGATCATTGATGATGAACTGATCATTGATGATGAACTGATCATTGATGAACTGATCATTGATGAACTGATCATTGATGATGAATTGATCATTGATAATCTGATCATTGATGATGAACTGATCATTGATGAACTGATCATTGATGATGAACTGATCATTGATGAACTGATCATTGATGAACTGATCATTGATGAACTGATCATTGATGAACTGATCATTGATAGAGATGCACAGATCACAGCGTGAAATCCATAAACTCGTCAATATTGTCTCATGTACAACACTGACGTATTATTGTCGTATTAATAGGTATAAAAATGAGGAGATGGGAAAGTATCATGAATTGACTTTTATTTCAGGCTGACGTGTACCGTAGGCTCTGCGTGGATTTAACACAGAACCATAAATCAGTTTTACACAAAAACGTCATCAACAGGAATTTATCATTTTCAAATTCTTACCGTGGGGGATTTTTCTGACGGTTTATCGTGAACGGTAAAATATCTCCCATTCCTCCTGCTGGCTGACTCGCTCCACTTCCTGCTTTCAGGACCAGTAACGGTAAGAGCTCCGTGATCAACGCCATGCTGTGTGACAAAGTCCTGCCGTCGGGGATCGGACACACCACCAACTGCTTCCTGAGGGTGGAGGGAACGGACGGCAACGACGCCTTCCTGCTCACCGAGGGCTCGGAGGAGAGGAAGAGCATCAAGGTGGGTAGGAACAGGACCCTGGATAAACCCGTCCCTAGTGAACCCGTCCCTAGTGAACCCGCTGACTAGGGACGGGTGTTGGGAAGGACCTCACGATACGATACGCATCACAATACTTGAGCCACGATACGATACACATTGCGATATCCTGATTATGCGATATATCACGATATATCGTGATATTCTACATAGTTCACCGAAAAATTTAAAAATGCATTACACATCTTAAAATCCTAGTTGTACATATGTACATCAGATGATAATTCATTGGACAGACTGAGTCAAAACAATGTAATTCAAACTTTCCATTTTAATTATGCAACATATTTGCATGAAAAAAAGGTGCAGTGTGTGCATTATTCTTAGACACAAAATACTCAAAATAAAATGCAGTCTCACCCACACTCAAATTGAAATCACAAAAATAAAGTGCAGCTAAGGGTGGCAAAAATATTGATACAGCAATATATCGCGATATTGAATATCGATATCGATATCGTATCGGGAGACTATGTATCGCGATATATTGCCGTATAAATATTTTTGCCCACCCCTAAGGCTTACCCCCCTGTCCCCCCTGTCCCCCCGTGTCTCTGGTCTGTCCCCCCGTGTCTCTGGTCTGTCCCCCCGTGTCTCTGGTCTGTCCCCCCTGTCCCCCCTGTCTCTGGTCTGTCCCCCCGTGTCTCTGGTCTGTCCCCCCTGTCCCCCCGTGTCTCTGGCCTGTCCCCCCTGTCCCCCCGTGTCTCTGGTCTGTCCCCCCTGTCCCCCCGTGTCTCTGGTCTGTCCCCCCTGTCCCCCCTGTCTCTGGTCTGTCCCCCCTGTCCCCCCGTGTCTCTGGTCTGACCCCCCTGTCTCTGGTCTGTCCCCCCTGTCCCCCCTGTCTCTGGTCTGTCCCCCCTGTCTCTGGTCTGTCCCCCCTGTCCCCCCTGTCCCCCCGTGTCTCTGGCCTGTCCCCCCTGTCTCTGGTCTGTCCCCCCTGTCCCCCCTGTCTCTGGTCTGTCCCCCCTGTCCCCCCTTGTCCCCCATGTCTCTGGTCTGTCCCCCCTGTCCCCCATGTCTCTGGTCTGTCCCCCCTGTCCCCCATGTCTCTGGTCTGTCCCCCCTGTCCCCCCGTGTCTCTGGCCTGTCCCCCCTGTCTCTGGTCTGTCCCCCCTGTCTCTGGTCTGTCCCCCCTGTCCCCCCTGTCTCTGGTCTGTCCCCCCTGTCCCCCCTGTCCCCCCTGTCTCTGGTCTGTCCCCCCTGACCCCCATGTCTCTGGTCTGTCCCCCCTGTCCCCCCTGTCCCCCATGTCTCTGGTCTGACCCCCCTGTCCCCCCTGTCCCCCCTGTCTCTGGCCTGTCCCCCCTGTCTCTGGTCTGTCCCCCATGTCTCTGGTCTGTCCCCCCTGTCCCCCCTGTCTCTGGTCTGTCCCCCCTGTCTCTGGTCTGTCCCCCCTGTCCCCCCTGTCCCCCCTGTCTCTGGTCTGTCCCCCCTGTCCCCCCTGTCTCTGGTCTGTCCCCCCTGTCCCCCCTGTCCCCCCTGTCTCTGGTCTGTCCCCCCTGTCCCCCCTGTCCCCCCTGTCTCTGGTCTGTCCCCCCTGTCCCCCCTGTCCCCCATGTCTCTGGTCTGTCCCCCCTGTCCCCCATGTCTCTGGTCTGTCCCCCCTGTCCCCCCTGTCTCTGGTCTGTCCCCCATGTCTCTGGTCTGTCCCCCCTGTCCCCCCTGTCCCCCCTGTCCCCCATGTCTCTGGTCTGTCCCCCCTGTCCCCCCTGTCTCTGGTCTGTCCCCCCTGTCCCCCCTGTCCCCCCTGTCTCTGGTCTGTCCCCCCTGTCCCCCCTGTCCCCCCTGTCCCCCCGTGTCTCCGGTCCAGACGGTGAACCAGCTGGCCCACGCCCTCCACCAGGACCAGGACCTGGACGCCGGCAGTCTGGTCTGCATCATGTGGCCTAAAGTCAAGTGTGCTCTCCTGAGGGACGACCTGGTGCTGGTGGACAGGTGAGACCTGGGGACAGGTGAGACCTGGGGACAGGTGGGGGACAGGTGAGACCTGGGGACAGGTGAGACCTGGGGGACAGGTGGGGGACAGGTGAGACCTGGGGACAGGTGAGACCTGGGGGACAGGTGGGGGACAGGTGAGACCTGGGGGACAGGTGGGGGACAGGTGAGACCTGGGGGACAGGTGGGGGACAGGTGAGACCTGGGGACAGGTGAGACCTGGGGGACAGGTGGGGGACAGGTGAGACCTGGGACAGGTGAGACCTGGGGACAGGTGAGACCTGGGGACAGGTGAGACCTGAGGGACGACCTGGTGCTGGTGGACAGGTGAGACCTGGGGACAGGTGGGACCTGGGGACAGGTGAGACCTGGGGGACAGGTGAGACCTGGGGGACAGGTGAGACCTGGGGGACAGGTGGGGGACAGGTGAGACCTGGGACAGGTGAGACCTGGGGACAGGTGAGACCTGGGGGACAGGTGAGACCTGGGGGACAGGTGGGGGACAGGTGAGACCTGGGGACAGGTGGGGGACAGGTGAGACCTGGGGGACAGGTGAGACCTGGGGGACAGGTGAGACCTGGGGGACAGGTGAGACCTGGGGGACAGGTGGGGGACAGGTGAGACCTGGGGACAGGTGGGGGACAGGTGAGACCTGGGGACAGGTGAGACCTGGGGACAGGTGAGACCTGGGGGACAGGTGGGGGACAGGTGAGACCTGGGGACAGGTGAGACCTGGGGACAGGTGAGACCTGGGGGACAGGTGAGATCCACGCAGCTGCCGGGCTTTCAGGGTCTGTGCTGGGGTTCTGGGGACTGGGTCTGGGTCTGATCTGGGACTGGATCTGGGCTGCAACAATTCGTCAACGTTGTCGACAAAAATCGATAATCAAAATTAGGGCTGGGCGATTTTGGACAAAAATAAAATCCCGATTTTTTTCTCTGAAAACCCGATTTTCGATTTCGATTTTTTTGGTAAAACTACAAAAGACAATCGAATAAATTGTATTTTATCTTTATTTTTAAAGAAAAATAGCAAACAAATGTCCCTATTGGGAATGAAGTGCAATTGAAAGATCCTGTAAATCCTCCTTGAGTTTAGTAAAGTGACATTTACAATTTTCTTGACCAAACAAAGACTAGACGAGCTCTGTCTGTGATGCAGGTGCAAAAAAAGGAAAATCCATTTTCCGATTTTCCTTTTTTAACATCGATTTTGATTAATAAATCCGATTTAGATTTAAAATCGATTAATCGCACAGCCCTAATCAAAATTGTCGACAATGAATTCCATTGTCGACAATTGTGGCCAGACGTGTTTTTCCAACGGAGTGAGGCGTCTCACTTCAATCTCTGCAGAGAGTCGTGCAGCACGATAGCGTCTCAGCACGATAGCGTCTCTGCTGCTGCAGGTGATAAAACGTAAAAAGTTTGGGAGCATTTTAGCCTCGATACGGTGAATAAAAAGATACTTGCAAGGTTTGCAAAGCCGACGTTGCTTTTCACGGGAGTAATGCATTTGAAGAGAAAGCACGTTGGAGTGTTGAATGAAACGGACTCGCCTTGGTAAGATATTGAGCGTATTTTGGCTTTAAGAGAGCTTTAACGTTATGCCTGACTGTGCCTGACAAAAGTATTTTAAATTAAATGCATACAGTCCGAGGAAGAGCCATGGACCCCTGCGTTTAGTGTCTGTGGAGCATGTTGGAAGAGAGATGAGGGATTGGAACCAGCAGTCAGTCAGAAACATTCTCTTCCTTCACAGCAATGTGATGGCCAAGTGGTTACTTTGTTAAATTTATTCGTTTCGTTCGTTAACTTTATTTATCAGTGTTATTTGATCCACTAACAGCTACTCTCGTTGCTAAAACTTCAATCATAATTGATGCTGCGCTAAAGGAGAAAAAGCTTGTGATGACAATGATGGATTTGCTTCTAACTTTCAGTCAGGTTTCCTATGAACTGTCAATCATCCATCAAGCTCCACAATGATCATGTTAACATTAAATCAGATAGATTTGTCTGAACTTTTCTCTTGCGGGACGGGAGAAGAAACTAAATCAATGCATCTTTATTGTGCGCCGTGCAGCATGAATTCATGAGTTTAGCGGAAGCAGGATGAAGAAAACACTCCCTATATCAGGGCTGTAGTGCCCATCTTTCTGGTGTTTATTATCATTTACCACATAATTAAAGCAACCTCATACTAAATTTAAAAAGAATTACTACCGTATTTTCCGCACTATAAGGCGCCAGAGCATGTGAGCGGAGTGGAGCGGCGAGAATTTCCGCTCCTCGCTCACAAAGGTTGTTACCGCTCCGCTCCGCCCTCAAAGTCGCAAAATGCCGCTCCACCCATAACCGCTCAGCGCTCCAGTAACACTGCAACCCGCTCCGCTCCGCGCAGCGCTCCACGCTCCGCTCCAAAAATGTTTGCATGCATATAAAATGCACATGTTTACCTGAAGCCTTAGATCTAACCAGAGGTGGATGAGACAGAGAGAGAGAGAGAGAGACTCAGCAAAGTTACGTTCCTTGCAGCCAGTCACGGAGCCGAGAGGAACAATTACGCAGAGCCGACATAGTTTTAAAGTCCAAAAAATAGATAGGCCTATTTACTGACAAGAAAAAATAAGAAAATAATTTCACATAATGGAATTATCTGGTTTAATACACTTTTGTTTATTAACCTTTCCCGAAACAATGTTTCATTCACTGTGTGTTCGGGTGTGTGTGTGTGAGACGTGTGGGTGCAGCGGAGGAGAGAGAGGGAGATGCAGGTGTGCGTGTGTGGAAGACCGGTACACGTGTTCAGTTACTTTTCAGTGTGTCCTCCGTTAGTTTCAGTCGTCGGCCCTCACGCGTTTTGTTTGCTCTTATTACATGTTTGTAATAAATGTGCGAGGTTGCACGGACAGCATTTTTCCTCCGTCCTTTTTTCCCTTCACTTTCCCCGGACTCCTAACGCCGTTACCAGCAACGAGCCAGAGACCGAATTAAAATACCAGCT